>NC_139512.1:223751798-223971798 GCF_947247035.1 Vipera ursinii | reverse complement strand
GCCCACACCTGTGAATGCTGCTCTTGTCTTCTAATAGCGAGCTTGTGTTCGTGCACTCTGGTCCTCCGTCGTTTTGCCGTCTCCCCAATGTAGCTGCAATTGCAGTTTTGGCATGACATCTTATACATGACAGATGATTTTTCCTCATTGGGGAGTGGGTCTTTAGGGCGCATGACACAAGCTCGTAGAGTCCAATAAGGTCTGTGGGCAACACGGATCTTGTGAGGGTCCAAAATATGCGCTGTGGACTCAGATGCACCGTGGATATAAGGCAGTGTTATCCGTGATGTTAAGGTGTTTTCACATTGATGGCGGGTAGGTTCACCTGGCCTGCTGTATTGCCTAATAAAATTAGGTGGATACCCGTTGTTCCTGCAGACATGATAAAGGAGACGTCTTTCTTCCCTTTTTGCCTTGTTTGTGCTGCAATGTGTGTCTACACGTCTAAAGACGGTCCTGATACGGTCCTTGTGGGTTGTGGGGTGATTACTTTTGTAATGAAGTATCCTGTCCGTATGGGTGGATTTACGATAAACCGATGTGTGTAAAATGCCATCAGGTTGACGTCTGACCAACACATACCAGGCACTAAGGAATTGGGAAGAATGGTGCGCACAATATGGATGCAAACAGCGCAAGCACTCACAGAGTGCTTCATTGAATCAAAATCAAAACTGCACAACCATACAATCACCCTGTATTGAACAGTGTTTCTTCGTTCTTCCAGTATTGTGCAAATATAATTCTTGCTGCTGCTATCACATGTAAAATCAAGTATGTACTTTGCTTATCAAGTTTTTCTGGCATTATACCTAGTAAAAAAAATCAGGTTTATAATCTATGCGTTTCTCTAACATTTTTTTCTAATTAAGTGTGGATTTTTGTCCAATATGTCCTTGCTTTAACACATGTCCACCATAGATGATAATAATTACCTGGCTTATGCTTACATTTCCAACATTTCTCTGACATTTTTTAAAAACATTTTTGCTAATCTTGTTGGTGGCAAGTGCCATCTATAAAACATTTTGTATAGGTTTTCTTTATAGGAGGCTGACATGGTTAATTTATAGTTTCTTTCCCACAAACTTTGCCACTTCTCTAAATCTATATTATATACAAAATTCTTCGCCCGTACTATCATTGTTTCTTTTACCTGTTCATCTTCCATTTTCAGATTTAATAAGAAATTATACATTTTTTTAATTAACCTTTCATTGGACGTTAGTAATGTCTGGTCAAACATAGTCTGCTCTTTGTAAAATCCATACTGTTTAATATCTTTATCATATCTCACTTGCATTTGTAAATGTGACCACCATATTAAATCAATGCCCTATTTTCCATCTCTTGTCTAGATTTCCATAAGGGAACAATTTTTGAACTAGCACATCTGATTCTAACTTTCAGAATGTGTCCAAAATCCAGGACCCATGACTCCCATGGGACTGAAATTTGGAAAGGTTGAGGCAGTTTCAGTACTTCTGTGCAGCCACACTGCTGTAGTCAGACACCGTCATGCAATCATCATTTCCAATGCTCCCAGCTTTTTACAAGGAATCTCAATGGGGAAGCCAGCGGGAAGTTGTTCCCAATGCCACTGTTATTTTGCCCACTCATGGTTGTTCTGTTTCTCTGTTTAGGCAAAGAAATATCTCTGAAATGATGACCCAACCAATCACAGGACATTTAATGTTACTTGAATAACCGAGTGAGGAAGCAGTAAATGGATGGCCATGGCAACATACTGAAAACACTAACGAAAGGGATTATTTCTAGATGGGACATTTCTGTAGTTTGTATGCTTTTCATCTTTTGGAATAAGCACACAGCTATAAATCTTCTGTATTCTCCAATGAAAGAAGAAGGCATTAATATATTCCCA
This sequence comes from Vipera ursinii, assembly GCF_947247035.1. NCBI lineage: Eukaryota > Metazoa > Chordata > Lepidosauria > Squamata > Viperidae > Vipera > Vipera ursinii. Next base: position 223,969,913 of record NC_139512.1, on the reverse strand, counting down.
GTAGCTCACACTGATTGTTATCTATTAATGGATTGCAAGGATGATGGAGACAGAAGTAATATGTAAGCCATTAAAGCAGAGCTAATAATTACACGTGTGTGTGTGTGTGCGTGTGCAGATCAAATGAATGCATTCAAGACCCAATATTGGAAGAATTTGATCTTAATAAATAAGAGAAAGAGGCACTTATAGGGTACTGCATCTGGTTAGGATGTCTGCATATTGTTGTTGTTGCTACGGTAACAAGTTAAATGTCATAAAATTTTAGCACTAGGAAACAAATTCAAATATCTCTCTCCTCCAACACCCATTAAAAACAGAATAAACTGACAAAATGTGCTACCCTACAGTTAAGGCTGTATTATGTTGTTAGTTCAGAAATATTGCTCTTGATTATTTGGGAGCTGATTCTTTAACAACATCAAGTGTGTGTGTTTGTGTGTGTGTGTGTGTGTGTGTGTGTGTGTGTGAGGGAGGGAGGGAGAGAGAGAGAGAGAGAGAGAGAGAGAGAGAGAGAGAGAGAGAGAGATGGAGAGAGAGAGAGAGAAGTGGTTGTTTTTGGGTTATTTTCAGAAGCTCAGCTTTGAGAGAAAATCTTATCCAGTGTTTCTTAACCTTGGTAGTTTGAAGATGTGTGGACTTTTATTCCCAGAATCCCCCAGCCTGCTATTGGAGTTACAAAATAAGATTAGAAAGCTATTCTGGCTGAGGAATTCTGGGAGCTGAAGTCCACAGTCTTCAAACTGCCAAGGTTGAGAAACACTGTATGCCAATCCATTTAAAATAAATGTCCATTTTTGAAGGATATATAAAGTGAATGAAAACTTGATCTCAAGAAGGAATATTCCTTATTTTGTAACTCTAATTCTTTCCTAGAAACATATTTGACTTTTTTCTACTTACATTTGTTATCTACAGTTAATTCAAATATGTCTCCTTATAAATTGCAGTTTAATTCCAGATAGTCAAATTCTAATCCCATTAATGAAGATTATCCAATAAAATTAAACCAATAGAGCTTTATCACTGTTTCAATTACATTGGTAAAAGAAAGTATTAATTTGTACTTGAACTTTTTTTTTTCACAGCTGACCTTATTACAGCAGCACAATTTAAAATCACAGGAAGATTTTCCTAGCCTGCTTTAGAAACTTGTTATAAAAACTGCTGAAAACAATGTAAAAGAATTTGCATTCTTAGAAAGATTTAAAGAAATGCTATGATTGCTATAAACCTTGACTGTACTAAAATTTGCAGCTCACCTACTTCTTTCACTTTTTCTGAACTAACTTAAGTAATTCCCAAACTCAAATAGGTATTTGCAAATCATTTTCACAGTAATGAATTTTAAATAGCCAAGATATCAGTAAAAGTAATTTATCACTGTCCCTCTTCAGAGGTGAGCATTATTCCAAGTCTTTTGTTTCTTATCTTTATTGCTTTCAAAAGAACCCAGCTTTTTACCACATGCCTATTTTGAAATTCAACTGCAGGGAAATTTTAAAGTCTTTGTAACATAATATATCATTTGGTGGTATTATTTTGCTGTGCTTGCTATTGCCTCTATAATAATCTGTTATTGATTTTAAGGATTATTTGCTTTATTGTTTATAGTTTTAAGATTATTTTCATTAATCTTTTGTAAACTCTTTGGGTAAAAATAAGTATATATTATTATTATTGTTGTTATTATTATTACCACTACTATTATCATCTTCATCATCTTCTTCATCATCATCATCTGTTCACAACAATGTGAAGTCAGAGCTCCCAGTTCTTTAGTTGGTGTTGGCTTTCATATGCATCAAGAACTTAAGTCAGAGGTCTTCAAACTTGGCCCTTTTAATGACTTGTGGACTTCAACTCCCGGAATTCTGGGAGTTGAAGTGCACAAGTCATAAAAGGGCCAAATTCGAAGACCCCTGACTTAAGGCATCATAATGTATTGGCATAATATATGTGCAGAGCCAAACAGTGTAGTCTTTTGTAATTGACATTGAAATTTTGTCAACAAGTAGATTTTCTAAATGCTGTCCAAATTTTTTTGGTATGGCACCCAGTGTATTGATAATCAATGAGACAGCCATGGACGATTTTTGCCACTATCTTTCAGTTTTGATTTTCAGATCTTGATATTTTGTGATCTCCAAATCTTTCCCTTCTATTCTATCATCCCTTGGTATTGCCACATCAATTGTCCACACTTTCTTCTTTTAACCACAATGAAATATGTTGTTATGAGCCAAGACTTCATCAGTTTGTATTCAGAAACCCCACAATATTTCAACCTACTCATTTTCGATTACTTTTCAACTCTGCGTTTCCACCAATTTTTTACTATTGGCACATGATACTTTTTATTGACATTCTAGTGAATCACTTTGACAACTATGTTATGTAATTTATCTTCAGCTTGTACAATCTTTTCCCCACGGGCTGAGTATATGATCTATTTTTTTGCTTGTTTGCAGAAATTATTATTAAAATTAACCAATTTAGATATACTATACTTTAATTCTCTATTTAAAAGATCATCATTTCAATATTGGAATTTATTGAATTGCCATTTTAGCAAGCTATTCTGTTAATACAGAGATCTTGTATTAATATTAATACAGAGGTCTTTTAGTTCAGGGGTCTTCAAACTTGGCCCTTTTATGACTTATGGACTTCAACTCCCAGAATTCCTCAGCCAGCATGTATGGCTGAGGAATTCTGGGAGTTGAAGTCCAAAAGTCACAAAAGGGCCAAGTTTGAAGACTCCTGTGTTAACTCTAGTATTTCTGGATATGCTTCTTATCTGGAGAAATATCTTTTTGATATTTTCTGAACCAAAGTAATTTTTATCAAATTTGTATTACTATCCTAAGTCTGCATGGTCATATAAATGTCTCAGGTGTTTTCTCTTATTCTAAACAGGAGGTTGTTGTTTATATAAAATGGTATTAGCATGAATATATTTATTGAATTTCAATGGTACATTGAATTATGGTTGTTTTTCCTGATTCTTCCTTAATTTTATCATTTTATGGTTTTTCAAACTAAACATTCAGATTTACAAAGTTTTTCATTCTAGAAGGAGGCATAGCATACCTCAAGTAAATCTCTCTACCACCCAATACACACATGTGGAGGCATAGTCTGTTGCTGAATTAGTCACAATGTGCATTAAGCTATATACTTCAGTGTTATGTTAATCACAAATGTATGTAAAAAAAACCTCTCACTGGTACAAAGTAAATTCTTTAGTATAATTTATATGCAGCCTTAGTATCTACTTATGAATTAAATTGAATCACTGCGGCTTTTAAGTAAAACATCAATCATTCTTTCCATTTCCTATCTTCATTTAGTTTTGTAGTTAATCAGCATCAATACAAGCTATAAACTTTAATTGATGCAACTCACAGTGCTCCTCAAACTAGATACTAGTTGTCTTTTTTAAAGTAATTTTTCAAAAGCACAGGTATGCCGATTAATCAGTTTTAGTGGATTTTTAGGTTTTTTCCCCCAAAGTGATATTCTTTAAGATCAAATTGCTTTCATTAACCTCAATAAAAAAATGATGCTCTGGGAGCAGAACTCATTTTCATCCCAATTTTGAGAACAAGAAAACTGAGCAATCTCTTTGCAAGACAATTTCATGGCAGATGAAACTCGGGTTCAAATTAACTGAGTGACCAAAACTATCTTGGATGCAGCTCCCAGCATGTCACCCCTTGAAGTGTCCTTTCCCATCACAGGCTGTCACAAAGTAAAATTAGAAAATCCAGCACATCCAATAACAAGAGAAGAGAACATTTACAGGTGAAGAAACACGGTATGATAGTATCCTAAACTGGTAGAGCAATGCCATTGTCCCCAGACTCTCTCATCATTAAGCTTAAAAACATACAAACTGATTCTCCCCTTGGTTATCCCTGTGTATTTATTTCTTAGGCTTGTTTGTTTGTTTCCTCCTTCCCTTAAGTCTATTTTTATACTGCCAACCTGTTAGTGTAAACACCTGCTTTTTCATTCTTTGAAAAGACAGCATTTCTTAAACAAACCTACCCAAACAACATGGACCTTTATCAGCTGTTACTTATCTCACCAATGGCTCCTATCCATTCTTCACTGACTCCTGATCAAAGCACAACTTGATCAATCCTTGTAGAATCTAGAAAGTAACAAACGTTAACTAGCTAACAAACTCAAGACCATAGATATTAAGGATGATGACTGGAACTTTTTGGTGGGGTAAATACAGCTGACTGGATTAACCAAGCCAAATAAGAGCTTAAAATAGGTCTACTATTGCAGATATTTGCAAGTAAACAGCAGCTACAGGATTAAAGAGCCATTATATCAATTGTCTTATTAAGATTATTAAGGTAAAGTGACAAGATTGAACATCGACATCTTAGGAATCAGCAAACTAAAATGGACAGGAATGGGTGAATTTAATTCAGATGACTATCAGGTATACTACTGCGGGCAAGAATCCCTCAGAAGAAATGGAGTAGCCTTCATAGTCAATAAAAGAGTAGGAAAAGCAATACTGGGATACAATCCTCAAAATGACAGAATGATCTCAGTTTGAATCCAAGACAAACCATTCAATATAACAGTGGTTCAGGTCTGTGCCCCAACCACCAGTGCTGAACAGGATGAAATTGACTGGTTCTATCAAGCCCTACAGCACCTTATAGAACTAACACCAAAAAATAATGTCCTTATCATCACGGGGGATTGGAATGCTAAGGTAGGAAGCCACAAGATAACCAGAATAACAGGCAAGTTTGGCCTTGGAGTACAAAATGAAGCAGGGCACAGGCTGATAGAATTTTGTCAAGAGAATACGATGGTCATAGCAAACACTCTTTTCCAACAACCCAAGAGACGCCTCTACACATGGACATCACCAGACAGTCAACACAGAAATCAGATTGACTATGTGCTCTGCAGCCAAAGATGGAGAAGCTCTATACAGTCAGTAAAAACAAGACCAGGAGCTGACTGTGGCTCAGATCATGAGCTTCTCATTGCAAAATCTAGGCTTAAACTGAAGAAAGTAGGGAAAAGCACTAGGTCACTCAGGTATGAAATAAATCATATCCCTGTTAAATATACAGTAGAGGTGACAAATAGATTTAAGGAATTAGATCTGATAGACAGAGTGCCTGAAGAACTATGGATGGAGGTTCGCAACATTGTACAAGAAGTAGCAACTGAAACCATCCCAAAGAAAAAGAAATGCAAGAAAGCAAAATGGCTGTCTGAGGAAGCTTTGCAAATAGCTGAGGACAGGAGGGAAGCGAAAGGCAAGGGAGAAAAAGAAAGATATGCCCAATTGAATGCAGAATTCCAGAGAATAGCTAGAAGAGATAAGAATGCCTTCTTAAATGAACAGTGCAAAGAAATAGAAGGAAAAAAAGAATAGGGAGGACTAGAGATCTCTTCATGAAAATTGGAGAGATGAAGGGAACGTTTAATGCAAAATTGGTCATGATAAAATGGCAGGGACCTAACAGAGGCAGAAGAGATTAAGAAGAGGTGGCAAAATTACACAGAAGAACTATACAAGAACAAGCTTAACATCCCTGATAACCACGATGAGGTGGTCACTGACCTCGAGCCAGACATCCTAGAATGTGAAGTGAAATGGGCCTTAAGAAAGCTGAACAACAACAAAGCTAGTGGAGGTGACAGTATTCCAGCTGAGCTATTCAAAATCTTAAAAGACAATGCAATAAAAGTGCTACACTCAATTTGCAAGCAAATTTGGAAAACTCAACATTGGCCATAGGATTGGAAAAGATCAGTTTACATTCCAATTCCAAAGAAAGGCAGTGCCAAAGAATGTTCAAACTATTGCATCATTGCACTCATTTCACATGCTAGTAAAGTTATGCTTAAAATCCTACAAGCTAGACTCCAGCAGTATGTGGATCAAGAACTACCAGAAGTACAGGCAGGATTTCGAAGAGGCAGAGGAACTAGAGATCAAATTGCCAACATACGATGGATCATGGAGAGAGCTAGGGAGTTCCAGAAAAACATCTACTTCTGCTTCATTGACTATGCTAAAGCCTTTGATTGTGTGGATCACAACAAACTGTGGCAAGTTCTTAAAGAGATGGGAGTACCAGACCATCTTATTTGTCTCTTGAGAAACCTATATGTGGGTCAAGAAGCAACAATGAGAACTGGACACGGAACCACTGATTGGTTCAAAATTGGGAAAGGAGTCTGGCAAGACTGTATACTGTCACCCTGCCTGTTTAACTTATATGCAGAGCACATCATGAGAAAGACAGGGCTAGATGAATCAAAAGTTGGAATTAAGATTGCCGGGAGAAATATCAACAACCTAAGATATGCAGATGATACCACTCTAATGGCAGAAAGTGAAGAGGAACTAAAGAGCCTCTTGTTGCGAGTGAAGAAGGAGAGTGCAAAACTTGGGTTGAAACTTAACATTACAAAAAACAAGATCATGGCATCCAGGTCTCTCAATTCCTGGGAAATAGATGGGGAAGAAATGGAGGTAGTGACAGATTTTATTTTCCTGGGCTCCAAGGTCACCGCAGACGGGGATTGCAGTCAAGAAATTAAAAGACGCTTGCTCCTGGGGAGGAAAGCCATGGCAAATCTAGACAGTACACTAAAAAGCAGAGACATCACCCTGCCAACAAAAGTGCCTATAGTCAAGGTTATGGTCTTCCCAGTTGCAATGTATGGCTGTGAAAGTTGGACCATAAGAAAGGCTGAGCGCCAAAGAATTGAAGCCTTTGAACTATGGTGCTGGAGAAGACTCCTGTGAGTCCCTTGGACTGCAAGGTGATCAAACTGGTCAGTCCTAGAGGAGATCAACCCCGACTGCTCTTTAGAAGGCCAGATCCTGAAGTTGAAACTCAAATACTTTGGCCACCTAATGAGAAGGAAGGGCTCACTGGAGAAGAGCCTAATGCTGGGAAAGGTTGAGGGCAAGAGAAGAAGGGGACGTCAGAGAATGAGGTGGCTGGATGGAGTCACTGAAGCAGTAGGCGTGAGCCTAAATGGGCTCCAGAAGATGGTAGAGGACAGGAAGGCCTGGAGGAAAGTTGTCCATGGGGTCGCAATGGGTTGGACATGACTTCACAACTAACAACAACAAGGTAAAGTGGTTGAACAGCTGGGTTTTTCTTTTTTAAAAAACATGTAGTTAATTCTATTTGGTGCTGCCCAATTGCAAGTAACAATAATAAAATATCTAAAGACAATATAACAAAAATTGAGGTACCAAATCATTTTATTGTCAATTCTTTCATGAAATCTCCTTATAAATAAATAAATAATAAGTAGGAAGAAATTAATACTAAAAATGGAGAATATTTATAAAAATGATGTGATTCACCCAAATGAAATAAATTCATTTACCTTCAATATTCGTACCCTCCCTCAAGATGATACACACACATTTGAAATGGCACATATGGAGGGTGGGGAGAAGAACTTTTACACTTGTAATTACCTGGAGGTCTGTCATGTAAGTGAAGATTCAAACAACAGATATAAAGGTATCCCTCCAAGAAATGCCTATAAATATAACTATTTTCATATTTCCTTTCAGGAAATGCTGTAGGGAAACCTCATCCTTCTAGAATAAGACATTAAGTAAAATACATTTTGCTTGAGTCTTTTTTTCTGCAAATTCCACAGAACGGCATTGCTTACTTTTAAAAGATGCAAAAGGTCCAAAAACTTTTTCATGTGGCAACTAATCAGGGTGATACGTTTTCAGAGTTCCAGTGAAGCAGGGATATTCTTGGTGGTCCTGGATGAATCTAATGACCAAACAGCTTCAATCAGCTACATGGGAAGATTTGAGATATTTGGTTATTTTGTTATACCAATAGGGAGTGCCAAGTCTATGGCTGAATGATTGTGGCATTTGTTTTATTTTACAGCTGGTGTCAAAAGACACTATAAGACAAGAATTAAAGATTGTTTCATCTTAACTTTTTCCCCTACTTGGAAATCATTGGACCTAATATTGGACCATAGCATTCTAGAACTCAAAAGGAAAGCAGAGAATTTAAAGACAGTCCACTCTTTACATAGATATGGTGGCCCAAGGCCACCATAATCAGATTCAGTGATAGAACAGTCAAGTTCAATCTGCATGTGTGCGTATACTCTTGATAGGGAATTCCATTGACTCTACCCAACTGTACCACTGAAGGGAGAACATCCATGCATGCCAATGTGAAGGCACTCCTATGAGATGGTGCTGATAAATGAAACAGAAATTTGGGAGTAGTGAAGGCAGGATGCATAAATTAAATACAGCAGAAATGAGAAAAATTGCTTCAATTTCTCTGTAAACCAAACATAAATTTATTTGCTTGAGCTGCCTCCAAGTTAAACCTGGCAGGATAGAAACCAGAGGCTGACCACACAGTGAACCAGATTATCTATTATTATTTTTCTTCCAGAAGACTGTATCTATCATCTATCTGTCTGTCTGTCTGTCTGTCTGTCTGTCTGTCTGTCTGTCTGTCTGTCTATCTATCTATCTATCTATCTATCTATCTATCTATCTATCTATCTATCTATCTATCCTAGTTTGGACTAGAAATTTGCCTCCCCAAATTTGCTTAAGTAGGTACTTCAGCTAGCAGAATGGTAATCGAGCATCTGCAAACAAACTCAAGTTAAGAGTTACAGAACAAGGAACAAGCAGAAGAAGCAGAGATGATAGGAATTTAGACTGAACAGCTTCTCAGGCATAAGAATCCTTTTAGTGCAACATTGCCCTCCACAGAGCAAGAAACTTAGCCTCTAGCTTTAAAAAGTTGAACTGTGGTGTGCATGTAACTGTTGATTGAATATTTAATTATTGTGTTAGAGGCTGTTTGGTCATGCAAATAAAGGTTTGAAGAGTCAAGATGACAGGAGGAAGATGACTGGAAATAAAGGCCAAGATATTTGAAAGCTTTTACTTGCTCAATTTGGTAATAGTTGATCTTCCAAATGTGGGAGTGATTAGCATGCTACGTGGTGAATGCAACCATATTGGTTTTCACATGATTAATTTCTAGCCTTTCAGATTGGTAGTAGGAGCATATGAAGATGCTATCACAGTGTGTGGCAGTGTGCAGTTTTTGCACTTTATTTACATGTCTCCATCACCATTTCATTCCTGTTCCTTCCCTAATTTGCTCCCCAACGCATGTACACACTTGCCAGTATGGTATTCATATCAGCAATTTCAATTTTCATTGGAAATTCTTTGAAATATTTTATCTGCAAACATTTCATATGCCCCTCTTTCGAATGACTGAGGTCATTTTACTTATATGGAATTCTCTGCTGCTAAAGAAAGTTTGCTACTTCATTCATGTTGAGATTAATATAAATTGGAAATTTGCTAGAAATGCTTATAGACAATAAATCTAAACAACAATTCTCAAAAACAGAAGAGTAAAAGCTGTTGCTGGAATGGACAAAATCTGGATGTCAGAAGAGGGAATTTTACCTTCTGGATGCTTCTATACAGAAGGATCTATCGTTGTCCCCATGGTAGTCCTCATTTTATGATCATTCAGTGACCATTTGAAGTTACAAAAGCAATGAATGAATGGTGGTTATGACTGGTCCTTAAAGTTCAGGCTGTCCCAGCTCCCTCACATGATTGCAATTTGGGCACTGGGCAACCAGCTGCATTCATAACTGGGTTACAGTGTCCTGCGATCACACAGTTGCCGTTTGCAACCTTCCCTGCAGGCTTCCCCAATGGCGAAGCTGTCAGGGAAGGTTTAAGTCACTGGGTAAATATTCCCATCTGCACTCTTCTGCAGCCCCACTGTACTCACACTGCAACAACCATTCATGCATCCTTTGATGTTCCTCTATCATGCTACGCCTCTTACACACACCCTCTCACCATCACACATCCTCCCCAACACATACTGCACCTGACATACACCCTTGCTGACTCTCCTTCATACACTCATGCACCCATCCCAACTTCCCCCTGCAGCCTCTGCCAACCTGGCACTTGCAGTTTCCTGCCTGCTTCCCCACTGACTTGGTTGTGGGAACCCCAATGGCAGAGAGCTACCTTGACCAATGTTGTAAACCATGGCAACTGGGACTCCAGGGATTTATGACTGCATCACTTAACAGTAGAAACTCTGGTCTAATTGCTGTTGTAAATTGAGAACCACCCAGTGCTTTTTTGTAAAAGAAAAAGGTGCCGGAATTCACACATGTCATACAACCCACCTTGCCTACCCTACAAGGTTCCATCCAAAAAAGGTGCCAGAACTCCATTTTGAACATTCTATGAGGAAAAAAAGCCCTGGAACCAACTATAAATTATACTCTTTACTGTCTTAATATTTTTTTATTAGTGATTAGCATTAAAAAGTAGAGTAAATGATTATCAAATCTGTAGATGATACAGAATGGGGTGACGTAGCTAACATGCCTGAATAAATAACGCTGGAAATACTCTTCTTAGGCAAGAAAAATGGCCACAGAACAACAGAATGAAATTTAACTAAAACAATTGTAGTATATTCAACTAGGAAATAAAAATCAAATATACAGGTTTAGAATGTGAAATATATCTTAAAATGGTAGCTGGCTGCAACTGAATATGAGTCAGAAACTGTCTGAAAAAAAGATGGGGAAAAAATATCTTGGTTGCACCAAGAGATGTAAGTTATCAAATCATTAGCAGTAATTATTCCAATGTATTCTATTTTGCTAAGCCCCCTCCTTGTACACTGGGTCTAGTTCTGGCCATCATACCATAAAAGAGGTTCAAAAAAACCTAAAACAAATTCAGAGAAAAGTAATGAAAAAAATCACAAGATTGGAATTGCTACAAGGAGAAGCTAGGGTACTGGGAATGTTTACTTCTGAGAAGATTGAGGGGACTATGAAAGCACTCTTACTGCTTATTTATTGTTAATTCTTTAAACTAAAAATAACCTTACGTTATTTTTTTAATTTTCAATAATTTTTAGTTTTAAATAATGTATTTGTTTTTTTAAAAAAGAAATCAAGATCTGTACTGTATCTTTCCAGATTAAAGAGCACAGAAAAATGGAATTTTAAAAGATATAAACATTCAGACTCCAATTCAGTGCTAAAAAGAACAGCCACAAGAATAACACAAAACATTGTTTAATAGCAGATCCAATACCTTGTGTGATGCTAAACACCTTCTCTGAATGCTTTCAGTTAAAGCAGGGGTTCCCAACCAGGGGTGCGAGATGGTATTCCAGGGGGTGCGAAAACTTGGGTTTTCAAAATTATAGTGTATATGCATAATTCATTGCCATTATTTTGAACTTTTGTAAGGGGTGCGAGAATATATCAGAAGCGTTCTAGAGGTGCAGGGTATAGAAAAGGTTGGGAACCACTGAATTAAAGGATACACTCCTATTTGTTGAAGCTGCTTCATGTTGTATTCCTGCCCTGAGTAGGGTTTGTGAATATTAATTTATAGTGTTATCTTAATGTGTTGTACTTGATATTCTATCTTATGAATTCAATCGAAAATTGAGATATAAAAAACTGTATTAAATCAAAATTATTTCAACAAGAACATGTTTACAACTGCTTAATGATGTTAATGATGTTCCCATTTATTAAAAAAGAGATTATTTGAAATTAACAATACTCTTATGCAGAATTGACTTGGGAGGCCGGTGTGTGGTGTAGTTGGTTCACATAGTGTGGTGGGATGGAGGGTTTGTTGTCACTGTGTGTTGGGGGGAGAGAGCACGGGGGGAGGCTCAGCTAATCTCAATGTACACATGTTGTACTTTGACAATAAAGGTTTATTATTATTATTATTGAAACAGTTATTTAAAACTTGAGCAAATTTACACCCATCTCTGACCTGGCATAACCTGTGCAGCAAAACACAGCATCCAATTATTTATATTAAATGCAATGCTATGTTTGTTGACTCTCTGTTAGAAATGGAGGCCCAGGACTTCCGGTTTGCCGCCATGACCGGCGTGGACACTGAAAGGTGAGCTCAGTCTTCCACATCCAATTTCCCTTCCCTTGGGGACCCTGGAAAGCCACACTGTAGGGGCAATGAGCAAGGAGGGGACCCCCGCTTGATCATGGGAGGGCGGCAGCCCTTCTGCTTGATCCAGGGCAGACTTCCAAACTTGCGGAGGAAAGACCAGCCATAGCAATATGGCCCATCATTAGGCTACAAACAGCAGAAGTCAAACTCACCATCAAGCACTTCAAAAGCAACGCGGATGAAACTGGGTGAGATCTGATCTTCTCTTTACCCTAAGTACCTTCTCTTCCTGTAAAAGCTGCTTGAAATATCTTCCCCCCTGTGAGGAGAGAGGGAAGGGAATTTCTATCCCACCCCCTCTAAGAATGGCGGTGTTTGACTACCCAGGAGAATCAAAGCATTAAAAGAACAATTTTAATCTAATTGGATTTATATGCTCCTGAAACTCGGGGACCAAAAATTTTCCTATTTTTACTGGAGACTCTTGTTTTTATCTACAAAAAAGAAATAAAATTGGAAAAAGATTAGAAAAAATTTGGACTTAAAAAAAAACTTAAATGGCGTCGGTGACATCTTGTGGTAAAGGTTGGTATTACAACTTGTTATTTCCTAAAAGAGACTTGGCTCAAAGACCAGAACTTAGATAAGGCTTTTCTGACCTTGCACCACCTGTGAGACTTAGCTGTAAGAGAACAGCTGGGCAGTATAATTGGCCTACTTGAACTGTGAATGTAAACCTTTACTGACTTTCAGAGTTATATGTGGGAAATTGCTTTCCTCTCTCTTTATTTGAGGAATATTGGTCACTACGGGATGTTGAAATACCTTGGACTATAAAATTTTGCTTGACAAACAACTTTTAGTAGAAAGACTATTTATAAACACATGAAAGAGGTGGATGAAGACCAGGAAAAGATACTTTCCATGTTGAAAGCAATACATGAAACCATTCTTTCAGCTTGTGATAAAATAAGACCTAACATAAAAGATCAAGACACCAGCTTAGATACACAAACCCAAACTTTGACTACAACCAAAGAACCAACAATGCAGAAGATAACAGAAGAAGTGGAACAACCAAATATTAAGACAGCAGACTCAATTGACAGCTGATGGAAAATCCAGAAAAAGAAGTGACAACACTGAAAATGGAAATGACTTTCTATATATATCAGAAGAAATTTGAGACAGAAGAAGAACAGATTGAATGGAAGACAAACATACCAGAGCAAGCATGGGGAACTGGAATAACAGGGAGACAACTTAACAAATACAAATGGGCAATTAAACTGGCAATTAAACAGTTTCCTTTATTTCAAATAACATATATAATAATAGAGGGAGAACTACTTGATGATCTAAAAGCATTGATATGGAAGCCTAGTTGGCAAGGGAAGAAAGCCAAAATAAAGTTGAAGAAAATTGGGGTTTTGACTTATTAGAAGGGATTTTATATTATTAATTAGAGGGTTAAAGGGAGATGTTGAGCTAAGGGGAATTTTGGTCATTAGATTTGAAATACTTGGAAATTAGTTGAAAATAAGGATTTTATCTGGTTAATACTTAAAAAATAGACCTAAAAGGGAAAAGAAAATTAATTATTATGAATATGTGATTTATTGATTAACCCAGGTATATACATAATGCTTTTTGATTTATTAAAGAGAATATTGTATTATTAAGTAGATGATTTAATATGGTGGGAAATAGATAACTTTTAGGAAATAGAACAAGATTACATTCAAACAGATAAAATGTGTATTTTGGGTATTATATTTTGTTATGAATTGAGACAAGGGAAATCTTGGTTACCCAAAGCCTGAAAATTCTAAATATCAAAGGTTAAATTGGAATATTGATGAGAAACTAAAAATTGGGTAAAAATTAATAACAGGATATGGATTGTTTATAAAGATTGAATGTAATTAAGCTATGTATAAGCTAAAATTTATTGATAAATGTAACAATGATGTTTTTATTGAGTCGATATAACTAGAACTGTACTAGCTTGAATAAGAAACAGTAAATGTTAAGGGAAAAAGATGAAATATCTGTTGCTGTAACCTGAGATTTGCACTAAAGATTTTGTTATCGAACTATTGATTAATCCAGTCACCACATTGCTTTTTAAATACTTAAATGTAAAATTGGAAAATTAATAAAATATTATTTTAAAAAAAGAAATGGAGGCCCAGCAGTACTATTTTGTTACAGTATAGAAATAAACTTATTATGTCTATTCCAATATTGTAATATGTGAAGTGTTGTTAAGGATCTGATCAGCTGTGCCAACATTTCAAAGAGAGGCCATCATGTCAGTGGAAGAAAGCAAAACTACAGTATTATTTATTTAAAGCCATTTATTTGGCCAGCCATCTCAGAACTGTGACTCTTTGCAGTGGACAAGAAATTAAAACCAGAAAACCACAGAGAAACTCAGTCAGTGAAAATGGAATGACAGCCACAATCCATATATCATGTGCCAGAAGTCATGTGCTAGTTCATTCCATCTTACAATCAGCAAAGACCCACCAGTCACAATCAAACTCACCAATGGGGCTGCTTTATTTAATTGATTTATAAGCTGCCTCAATCACCATGTCAATTCTAGGCAACAAAAAACAAAGCAAAACTCAGTCAGTAATAACAAAATCAACTTTTAACAACTCACTTGGGGAAAACATAGCCACAAGTACAGAATGTAAACTGGAATAAAAAAGCAAGGTTAAAAAAATCACCAGTCTCCTGAATTTGCCTTGGAAAAATGATTCTCCCCTCAGATCAAATAAAGCCTTAATTTAGAAGCGTTTACAATATAGTGCGCTACTTTGCTGCTTCTGGAGGCTTGCAATGGTTATGCTTTCTGTTGTATGTTTTATTCAAGCTCATTTTACCGAGTCAGAGCACACACTTTAACTAATCCCTCATTTCCTTAATGGCTAGTAAAAAGCAATGTTTCTCGGTAAGGCGGCTTTTTTTGCTAAATTGAAGCCATCAAATCTGCAGTCCACAACATGCTGACTTAACAGGTATTAAGGACTCTGGTTCCTCTCTGATTTCAGAATGAGACTGGGATACTTCACACGTTAAGAAAATTAGATTTGTTTGTGGAGATGAGCTTTATCGGAACATTTTAAAAGGATTACTTCCCAGTTTTCCCTCTACCAGAGTAGAAAAGACACGAAATCTGTCAGGTATACATTTTCCTAAGCCAATATGTGAACTTGCTGAGTTAACCTGTGAACCAAAGTCTGATCGTTCAAACTTGTTTTTGAATTTTATTAGGCAGTTTTCCAGTCAGAAATGTACAAATGCACTTCTCGGGAAGAAATGAAAACTGTGCCTTGGCATTAATATATTGCAAGGAAATCTAAAGGAGTCCTTTAAAAAAAAGTTAGTAGCTTAGTGTCATTTTTGAATAACAAGCGAGTGCATACCCTAGTTTAGCTCTTCCATGGCCTAATAGGTTGAAGTAGCATCTCAGACATAACTAGGAACCTAACTTCAACTTCAGAACTTAACATTCCAGCTTTAAATGAATAATCATTTCACTGAGAATCACAATATAGAACGTGCGTTAGAGAATTCTGTTTTCAAATTAATCTAAGTTTCAGTATAAACATACTGTACGTGAGCTTTCTTTGACTATTGATTGACAACATTTTTTTCATAAAATATTGGAAACAAACTACATTATGAAACCTGTACAGCTTTGGTAATTTAATAGCTTTAAAACGAAACTCTGAAGTTAAGCCTTACATTGCTCTTTCAAACAAGCATAAGAAATAGTTCATATTCCATATAGAGAAATGGAAATTATTCTTAATAAAGCTACAAGAATCCATATATACTCTTGGTTTTCTATGGACATGTTATGCAAACAAATATCTGGAAATGTTTGCTTGGAAATAAATATATATTTCATGAATGCATATATGTAAATACTGAGAGTGGAAATCCATTCTCTAGGAGAGCAATTAGCCCCAAATGGCATGTCATTTGTAAATATATTATTCTACTTACAACAGCTAATTTAAATTCAAGATTAACAACCCATTTCTTAGAGGGCTTTTTTTCCAATCCTCCTTATGAAGAGCAATTGGAGAATCATCTGATTTTTGTAATTCCTTCAGAGTTCTTTGTCTCAAAACAAAGGAAGACATTAAAAGAGCCGACTAAAACTTGGTGATTACCTGTATTCCTATCTGGTAAAATACAGCAATGTTTCTGCAGAATGCCAGGCAAAACCTATAAGAACAGATACAAAAGAAAAATATTTGATTACTATAAGACAGGATAAGAACACATTTAATTAAGTATAAATCCATTTTAGGTGCATGAGTCTCTCTCTCCCTCTCTCCTTTCCCCTCTCCCCCTTTCTGTCTCTCCTACTCTCCCTCTCTCCCTCCCTCTCCCTCTTTCTCCCTCTTCCTCTCCCCTACAAGGTGCACTGGTTGCTAGTTTGCTTTTGGGTGCAATTCAGAGTGCCCATTATGGTTTACAAAACCTTACATGGCATAGGTTTTGGTCATTTGAGCCCCGCCCCACCCCCATTTCCCAAAGTGTTGTGTGTAAAATAGGGTTGGTGTATTCTAGTTTCCTCTGATCAAACAGTGTCACCTATTGGAACCCAGGAAAGATGTATTTCTGATGCAGCACCTGCCCTCTGCAATGAGTGCCCCTAGGATCCAGATGGCTGCCACCCTGCTGGCTTTCCAGAAGGCCATAAAGCCCTGACTATCCTTCCAGGTCTTGGGCTAGGGTGGCTGGAACTTCTGGCTGGCTAATGAACGTTGCAGGATGTTTGGATTGTTGTCAGGTTGGCCATCTTGTTAGTTTTCTTCTTTTCTAGTTTGGTTCTTGTTTGTCACTGCGTGTTTTTTTTAGTTTTGCCAGCTTCGCTCATTCCTAAGTGTACATCTTTTTCTGCTCTGCAACTGTGTATTATCTTATCTTGTAACCATAGTAACTCCAGCTATGTCCAGCCAATGTTTTGGTTTTAAACTGTTTTGTGCGCAGGCCTAGAAAAAGTTCAGTTTCAGTTTTATTTTCTCCTTCTGCCTCATGAGAGAATGTGGTCAGTCTAGGTCTTTTGTTTTCTCATTAAAAGTTTTGCTATAGAATATGCCTTGGTTTTCTTTTCTTTGATATTGACCATGCAAATGAACCACGGTCCATCAACCTCTGGTCGGACTGTTAATTGTTCTGCGACATTGTTGTACACCTGTTTTTATTATACTGTGTTTTTTTCTCTCTCTCTCTATTGAGTGTACTGTGAAGGCCTCCCAGGGTCACTTTGAAGTTGGGCAGCACAACACCAAATAAAAAAATAAACATATTGTGGCAGGACAGCACCTGCCCCATGAACAGAGATATTTACTGGAAAGTACAGTGTCTACTGGAAAAATAGGCTTTCACTGCCTGCTCCTTTCGTTTAGGGCCTGTCCTAGTTTTGTGGGACATACTGAGAAAATGCAACCATTTGAGATAGGTAGGTTGATCAGCAAGAAAAAAAAGCATGGTTAACCCAGGGCTGGTGGCTAAAGAGAGTTGGTCTCCCACCATTGGTGGCAAGAGTCTAACAAAATGAAATGTTTGGGAAGAAAATGCAATTTCATGTTGGCACCTCACATTACAGTGAAATCCTGCAATTAAAAAAAAAAATCTAGAAGACAGAGAATCCCAGCATTTTTTTCCCTTTGTTTGTGTCTTTTTGTCTGAGAGGAAGTTACAAAAATCCTCATGTTGCAATTACATGCAATTATAACAGTGAATTTTTAAAATCAAGGAAGAGCTAGGTTCAAATCCATTCTCAGACACATAAACTGACTGGATGGCTTTGAACAAGAAAGTCTTACTACAATCTATCTTATAGGTTGGTGGATGGAGGAAAAATGGAGGAGGAGATGTTGTATATACCAACTTCAACTCTTGAAAGAAAGATGGGACATAAATCTGAGAAAGAAGAAAAGTTATAGAAAGGAAGGCCATGGACTTGATTCTACTATTTGTATGCTGAGCAGAGCAAAGGTATGGATTCCTAAGTAGTAAACCTATTTACATTTTAAAAGATTTACAAGAGTTTCATTTGAGTCTAATTTCATAGCTAAGTGATTTTTAAATTTAAAAGTGTTCTTCTGGTAACAAAATAATTGTCACAGTAAAATTCCCCCTGAAATTAGAATCAAAACAGTCACTTGGCATGGAACATCAAATGCACCACTGTCCCAAGGAAATATGGTAACTGCTCAATAATAAACAGTGTGATGCATAGATTTCCAATTAAGATTACATTTTTGAGACTCTGTTCTTGTCTCATGAGATGAGATGCCCCAATAAACTATAATACAAATGTGTAAGATACCATTAAGGGGGGGAAATCCTACAAACCCCATAATGATATTACTTGTAGTTTCTTTAAAAATCATGTGACTGGACGTCATCTTAGAGGGCCAGAGTTTGCAACAACGTCAAGGATTACGGTATTTTAGTTTGTCTTCCTGTTATATACCATTAACATGAATAGGAGTCTCATGTCTTAAGACTGGAAATCCATTTGAGTGACTGGAGATGGGATTAATTTCTGAAAAAGCATCAAAACGTAAGTGTTTGTTTGACTTTAAAAATTTCAGCACTGAGAGGCCTTTCAGACAGGACTGGGATTACAATTTATCAAATAATGGAGGGACGCCATTATAGATACTCCTTATTAAATTACTGGTTGCTCAGCAACCATTCAAGACATGACGGACCCTTCCCCCCCAAAAAAAAGATTCTTATGATACAATTCTGGAATTCTGACAGCAGCATGCCACATGCCACTGCAGTCACATGGCCGCACTGCAGCATTTCAGGGTCATGTTACTATGATTCACAATTTTTTTGTTAGTTTCTAGCCATTTTGGGTGGCTTCCAGCAAAAAAAAAATATAACTCATTTTATGACTGTCACATTCACTTTACAACTGCCATGTTTGCTTAATCACTACCAAAAAAAGGTTATAAAATCAGACTGGTCATGTGGGTGCCTCAACTAGTGGCCCTCATGATTTACAGTAGAAATTCCAGGTTACATTATGGTCATAAGTTAAGGACTACTTGTATCCCTGGATTAAGAAATTTAAAGTGTTGTCCCAACAATTCCATTGTCAAACTTATAGAATCCTTTGGGGACTATAATTTTTCACCAGGATTATAAGAGATGGACAGAGTTAAGGAGAAACCTTCCAGCACACCTCTGATCCTCACAACCCCATCCTATTATTTATTCTAATAAATTAACACTAGCATATTAAATCCTTGTTGCTTCTATCATTCATGTGAGTTTCCCTTTCCAAATTTGAAAAAGGCCAGGCTACCAAAGCTTGGATTGTATAAAAAAGCCTGACAGATTATTTGGTTTACAGATTCTGCACTATAACCCCACATATGTATAGTTAACAAGGTCAATACTTCTTCAACATCTGATAATCTTTATTCTGGAATGAATACAGAGAGCTCTCTTTTTACAAATTCATGGTGATTTCTCATCTTATAAATGGACAGCCCAATCATTTATTTCCTTCAAAAACTGGAGGCAACTGAATCTCATTCTTCAATTTCTCGATTATTTCCAAATATTCTGTTATACTGTCTTCCTTACTACCAAGCAATATTTAAGCAAATACCACAATCAACTAAGATGAGATGCACACAATGTTGGGAGGTTTATGGCTATCTAGAGAGGCAGCCATCTATTTTAAGTGGCTTGTATTCAAAGTAAACAACAGATATAAACTGACAGAAACCTGTTAAGTCTCATAGAAGTTATGGAAATATGTTGTCAGCCACATTCTGAGCTTCCATAAAATACTGTACTTAATGAAGTAGCTAAGACACTGAGTTGTGAGCTAGAAAACCAGTAGTTCAAGGGTCATCTCACATAGGGTTTCATTATGTGTTCTTATCAATATCTGGATTATCAAATAAATCAACCCAGAAGTCACTCAAGGCACCAATGACCAGGCTCAAATTATTCTACTTTACTGTATTCTAAGACCAGGTCTCTAGAAAAGACAGAAAAGTGGGGAAGGTGGAAAGAAGGAGAATATTGATGAGTCTAATGATTTTATGCAACTATTCTCCCAAACACCTGAGGCCAGGACAAGAAGTAATGGGTGCAAGGTCATTAAAAGAGATCCAACCTAGGACTCAGGAGAAATTTCCTGACAGTGGGAACAATGAATCAGTGGAATGGCTTGCCTTCAGAAGTTGTGATGTAGCCATACTGGAGGTTTTCAAGAAAAGACTGGACAGCCATTTGTCCTGAATGGTATAGGCAGGGCTTTTTTTTGTCACAGAACGCCCAGAACGGAGTTTCAGCACCTTTTTTGGATGGAACCTTGTAGGGTAGGCAAGACGGGCTGTATGACATGTGTGAGTTCCGGCACCTTTTTTTCTTACAAAAAAAGCACTGGGTATAGGGTCTTCTGCTTGAGCAGAGGGTTGGACTAGAAGACCTCCAAGGTTCGTTCCAGCCCTATTACTCTATGTTCTATGCTCTATTCCACCTTTCCCTCTTTAATTTAAATTCCCTGTAAACCGCCCTGAGTCCTTCGGGAAAGGGTGGTATATAAATCTAATAAAATTAAAATTAAATTAAATTAATAGATTTGTTCTGGCAGGAAAATAACACGTAAAAGTGCTGGAAATATATGGGAATGTACAAATGGGAGATGATGTCATCTAGATCACCTTTAAATCTTTATAAAGTTATGCTAGCCCATTTCAAAGTTCTGTAAAAGCATAAACTGGAAACACTATATGTCTTCTTGAACTAATTTATATTAAGCTTTGGATTTGTGTTGCAAATTCTATGCATTAGTTACTTCTATGATGTTCAAATGGGCATTATTAAATAAACATTCAGACAACTGCAATTGTAGCTACCTGCTAGTATCTCTCTAAAAGTAATCTCAAAATCAGGTATTTAATGCATCTTACATCCATGAACAGATATACAGATGTGAGAACACAGTGCAGTGGAATGTCATCTGGATTCCCAGGAGGGAGTGGCTGCATTCCAGAGGACCAAGAGATAGCAGAGTTTATGTGGAAGAAGGTCACAGTAGCTCCTCCCTAGAAGCTCTCAGAGTGTATCTTCAGTGATACAAGTAGCTGCTTTAGCTTGGCAAGATTTCTGCCTATAGATGAGGAACAAGTAGAAATTCTATATGTCTTTCTTGGTTTTTGAAGCCTGATACACAATGAGGAACCATGTAAAGCAAAGCATACTATTTTTTCGGTTATGGGTTTTTCTATATATATTTTCTGTTATTCTAAATTTTACACATATGAGTCTCTGTCTTATCCATTTCTGATCTTCTGGAGTTGTAGATTATCATGAAGTTTTGTAGAATGTAGAAGGCTTTAATGATGCCTCCAAGAGGAGGAAAATATTTACTAGGTTAGGTTAATTAATACCTGAAAATTATTGTTTACACAAATCAGTATACCGCACATGAAACGAGGATTTGATTTAGGGGATAGGTAAGACAAACACATGCAAGTAGGAATTCAAAACCTGCATAAGATGTAATAACTTTGATGACAAATTGCTCAATACGTTGTCCACAAAGACATTTCAAAATATGGCTTATTAGGTTTTTAAGGAAATTCACTGCTTTTATTAATTAATCTGGTCCTCAAAGGACTCTCCAGATTTATTACCCAGATGTTCTGAAAATGAAGTGATATCTGCAGAGGGTGACAAAAAGATAGAGTAAAAAATGCATGGAAAAAGGAGACTTGGAGCAACCTGGCTGGGGAATTCTGGGACCTAGGGTCCACACATCTTAAGAGCCAGCCAGCCCTTGTCAAGGCTGAGAAACACTGACCAAGACAGTAGTTAAATACATCTCTGACAAATGATTTATGAAAACAGTTTTGAAAAAGTTTCAAGACTTTTTTTCTCATAAATAAACATTCCACTAATGTTCAGGACATATTTAAGGCTGGTATGCAAGGTTCTAATAGTGCTTATGCTTCACATTAAACAAAATCTAAAAAAGTAAAATAAAATAAAGAAAGGCTATTGGGGAAAAAAAATAGGGAACTTTAGAGTGCACACGCAAGACATCCCACACAAATCTATATAAAGCTTTTATAAGTGCTAAAAAGAAGCACATTTCTCTTCGTGCACTTGAAGCAAAATCTTTACTGAATGCGCAATGTGAAGATTCTGAGACTGAAGTGAAAAGTCCACGTAGATAGCTGGTCTCTAGGCTGAAACAGTTGCAGCTATTACTCCAGTCGTGTGTCTGTCTGTGTGTGTAATTTTCAATAAACCAACACCTTTTTAATTTTACTCCAAGATTTGTACAACAGAATCAGAATCTAATAATGGTTACATAATATACCTTTCCCTAGATAACAAATGACCTAGCACTTCATCAGCTGCAGGTATATCTCTCCAAGAAATAATAAATGCATTCAGTCCTTGAAAGCAGGAAAAAAAACAACCTCTTGACCCAAGTTGCTTTCCTATGGAGAAGTATAAGCAATCCTCAACTTACGATTATCTACTGAACAATGGTTCAAAGTCACAATAGTGCTGGAGAAAGTCATATGCACTGTACAACACCTGTAGTCATGCAATCGCAATTTGGGCTCTTGGCAACCAGATCACATTTTGATAGTTGCAGCCTCCTGTGATTACTTGGTGTGATTTGTGACTTTCCCAGCTGGCTCTCAACAAGTTAAATCAATGGGGGAAGTCAGGTTCACTTAACATAGGGGCAGGGCTTTTTTTGTCATAGAATGCTCAGAATGGAGTTCCAGCACCTTTTTTGGATGGAACCTTGTAGGGTAGGCAAGGCGGGTTGTATGACATGTGTGAGTTGTATGACATGTGTGAGTTGGAGCACCTTTTTCTTTTACAAAAAAAACACTGCATAGGGGTCTTCAAACTTGGCCCTTTCATGACTTATGGACTCCCAGAATTCCTCAGCCAGCGTGCCTAGCATTTATTAACAGCTATACAATTCACTTAACAACCACATGATTTGCTCAACCACTGAAATTCACTTTTTAAAATTGTTGTAATTAGGTTTATCATACTATAAAATACAGATGAAAATAAAATTAGAAAGGAAGTGAGGAAGGGAAAGAAAAGAGAAGGCATTGACTTCCAACTTTGTTCAATGCAATACAGTGCAAAACAGAACTGCAGCCTCCTCATTTTATTTTACCAAATTAACAAATACTAGCCATTTTTATAATAATAAACTAAGTTAATCAGAAATATCCAGCCAAAATTTATTTTCTCTCTATCTATCTCTATCTCAAGCACAAAGTCCAGAAGTAATTTCCAGGTAAAATCCAAGATGGATATGATTTTTTTTCTCTAATTAAAAAAGTTAATTTTGCCACCTCTGCTACTAGTAGCTCCATCACTATTTCTGTCCATTCTTCTATTGTGGGGCACAGGGATTCACTTATTGACTGCTGCAAAAATGGTCATAAAATCACACCCAGTAATGTGATGAGCCGCTTAATAACCATATCATTTAGCGAACAAAATTCTTATTCCCATTTAGGTTGAGGCTACCTAAATATGCATACTTGCTACATGTTTCAGAGTTATGGGATGCCCTTTTAAAATGATGTTAGCCAGGTCTATATGAATATCTTTTAAAGCTGCATTTTCCACAATCCATAATGTTAAACACAGATGCAAAAATATTGATAGCTTATGTGTGTGTTAAGAGTCAGCCAAAAGGACTTGGTTGGAGGTTTTGGGAAATGGGGAGATGTTTAAATTGTGAAGGAGATGGTGATGGGATATTAGAACAGAATTGCATAGTTATGTTTGTTATTATAATATTGTTCTGACCCACTGCAATCAAAAGAGTTTTAATCAAGGTTTTCGATGAAGAAAAACAAAGCATGAAAATGTCCACAGCAACATTAAATACCAATTTTTGGAAAAATGACACATTAATGTCTTTTGTTACACATGATAAAAAACCAAGGTTTTGAAATATAAGCTGTTGGAACTTTTAATTGATGTAAGACAAAAAAATTAAGATCACCTTTCTTAATGTGTGAGTATTAGGAGATATACCTAAATGTAGAAGAACTGAATACTATCTGAAATCAATGCCAATTGCAAAGATAATGTTGTGACAACTATATAAAGCTAAGTCACACATACTTAAATGTGCATATTTGGATCAATGTTTTTGCACCTTGGCACAGTAAATCTCCGCAAGTAAAACCTATACGATTTGTATGTATTCCAATGGTCAGTATATTTTTGTATAGCTGACTGGTTATACTCATGTATGAATTGATTTACTTTTATTTGTTCAAAAGACTTATATGGTCACCTGTAACCCTGGGCAGCTCACAAAAGAGGTGTAAAAACATCCCAAACCCATAACAAATACTCCTAGTGACCCAAAGGCAAACATTTCTCCACACATCGTTTAATTTTTTTCTGGACTCCAGTTTCACCCTACCCCAATGTTTGTGAGAAGATCCAGCACTTTGAGGCTTCCTGAAAGCCAGGAGATTCGGGGGGGGGGTGTTTGCTGGGTCTCAAGGGTAGGCTGTTCTACAGGGCAGAGTTCTCCACAGAGAAGGTGCTCTGCCTGGGACCTACCCGAAACATGGAAGGGATCTAGAAGGCGCCCATCTTCTCTAACCCAAGGGAATGAGCAGATGCCTTCAAGGAGAGGCAGTACCAAAAATATCCTGCATGCCCTTGCCATTCAGGGCTTTAAAGGTGAAAGCAGGACAAGAAGCAATGGATGAAAACTAGTCAAGGAGAGAAGCAACCTAGAACTAAGGAGAAACTTCCTGACAGTTAGAACAACTAACCAGTGGAACAACCTGCCTCCAGAAGTGGTGAATGCTCCAACACTGGACGTTTTTAAGAAGAGACTGGCCAGCCATTTGTCTGAAATGGTATAGAGTTTCCTGCCTAAGCAGGGGGTTGGACTAGATGACCTCCAAGGTCCCTTCCAAATTATTATTATTATTATTATTATTATTATTATTATTATTATTATTATTATTAATTATTTGCCACCTCGTACTGAATCCAGAAAAACATGGAAGTCCCTGCAACTCAAGAAGCAACGCTGTAATATGGGCAAAATGAGCCTTGGTGGAGCAGTGGGCTAATGCCTCCTTAAGTAACACCAGCTGCCTGCAATTATTGCAGGTTCGCGTCCCACCAGGCTCACGGTTGATTCAGCCTTCCATCCTTCCGAGGTAGGTAAAATGAGGACCCAGATTGTTGGGGGCAATAAGCTGACTTTGTAATAATGCCGCTTGAGGGGGGGCGAAAGCCCCAATAAGCAGGCATATACATAGAATGAAGGCTATTGCTAAGCACATTTGATTTGTGCTTAGATTGTAAGCCGCCCTGAGTCTTCGGAGAAGGGCGGGATATAAATGGGATTAAAATAAAAAATAAAAAAATAAAAAATGTGAAGTGCCCAGAACTTCGTCTGTCATTACATTCTGGACACTTAATCCTACCAAGAAATGATGATTATGAGCAGCAGGCTATCCCAATTGAGAAATATGTGCAATTGGTGCACAAGATGAGCCTATGCAAAGTTCCCCCACACGCAGCTGCCATTTGCTCCTCAAATAGTAGCCATGAGTCCAGAAAGATACGAAATTGTGCACCAGCTCTATTCAGGACTCTGCAACCCCAACAAGAGTCAAAGAGGAAAGCTAAATTTTCCCTATTGCACTAAATCAAAATATACCCCCATACATTCTTCATACAAGAATGGCTAATAGGTCTTGCAATGTATCAAAAGAATGTTAATTGGTTCACATCTTGCATCAGAGTGGGAGAAAAGAACTATTTTTTCCCCAGTGACTGCTTATTGACCTGAACTAATTTGAGGAACTAAACTGAGTCAGGATCTGTTAAGTCCTTGGATGGGAGTCTACATCCCATCCCGACCTACTGGCTAGATGGAAAAATTAAAAAGAAAAAAGAAAAAAACAGTCTTCTACACTTCTGTAATACTGCCAAGTAAATTGGGTAGATCTCTTGGACTTGACAAGAATAAAAGAAACAGACAGAAATTTGAATGCATTTCTAGCTTCCAATATCTTCTTCTGATCAAACTTCCATGAAAGCTTGAGGAGAAATAAAAACTGCCGTATAAGTGCAGATGGCACCTGACTGGCTTACCACTGAAGGCTTGAGGGTGGGAAACTCAGGGGAGAATAACATATATAATGCGCACATTCTTTAAAGCAATATGCTTACTCTGTCAACCGCTGTAAAGTACTATGAAATAGTATACAGGTTGTCCTCAACTTACAAGAGTTCATTTAGTGATTTTGCACCCAAAAAAGTAACTTATGACCATTTTTCACACTTACAACCATTGCAGCGTCCCCATCATCACATGACCAAAATTCGGATGCTTGACAACTGACTCATATATGTCACGTGATTGCCTTTTACAACCTCCTGACAAGCAAAGTCAATGGGGAAGCCAGATTCACTTTACACCCATGTTACTAGCTTAACCACCACAGTGACTCACTTAACAATTGTGTAAAGACAGATTGTAAAACAGGCAAAACTCACTTAACCAAGGTTTCACTTAGCAACAGAAATTTTGGGCTCAACTGTGCTCATATGTTGAGGACTACCTCTATACGTCTAAGTGCTATTGCTATTTTTTAAGAAAGTATCAAGCACCATTAATTACAAAGTATCAATGATACACATCTGTCAAACCAGTGTTAGACTTTACCTACCTTCCCAGACAGGTCACAGTCATAACAAATCATCAAATAGGAAGGACGAGGTCTTCCCTGAAGCAAAACTCCAAAACAAAACAAAACAAAAATGTTGCTGACCTAGCTGACAATTAATCAAGGGACATCGTTTCTAGAAGCAGAAAAGTTACTTGAGAAGCAATGTTCTCTTTTCCAAATGACTGCTGAGCCTGGGAGAAAAACCTGCACTGTAAAACAGTGCTATTCATGCAGACTTTGAGCTACAAAAAGCTATTTTTGATGCTGTAAGGAATTGTACAGAAATATCATACAGTTGAGGTTTTGGAGCAAGAGTACTGTTGAATCAATCCCTCTATTTATCTGACTGAATTTAACTTTTCCTACTGTCTTCCATCTCCAATAACTGAGCTGAAGTTTAGTCAGACACATCACTGATGTTTATAGACTCTTTATAAGGTCTGCTCCAGCCTTCCCCAAACTGGTGTCTTTCAGGTATGTTAGATTTCAATTCTTCTATCTTGACCAAGCCATGGACAAAGGCCAGGGTATCTACAGATTATGGGAACTAAATTCTAACACACGGACTGTTAGGTATTGGGCTCAATAGTAATACCACATGGGTTGCTGGAGCAGCTAACGGCTCCCCAGCAACCCAGACTACAAGTCTCCAGTGCTGCTATTGGCTTTCCCTAGGCGGCAATGGTTGCTTCAAACTTATTGGCTGCTGCCTAGGGGCTAGACTATATATTGCGGCTAGTTACAGCCCAATTCTCAGTTCAGATTCTGCAAGCAAATAAACATGAGTTTTCCTGAACTCACTTGCCTCGTCTTCATTCTTGCGCCAAAGAACCCGCTACACAACACGGACAATATCAGATAAAGGAAGGTTATCATTGTCCATATAGGTGATTATAACATGTCTTAATCTGAACCACAATTACAAAGGTAAACAGGCTGGGCAGACAGAAAATTAAGGTAATACATTTCCTTCCAGCCCATCCCAATTCTTAATGGTTACATGGACACCTCTAGGCAAATTTCTTTGCAATGACAAAGAGATCCAGGTTATACTGGATTTCTTCTGGGCAGTTTTCTACTTTGCTGGCATTTGGGGGGGGGGCTAGCTGCCATCTAGATATTGCCCTGACCCTGCTCTACTTACAAGCCCCAGAAAAGTTGCCCAAATGTTCCTAAGGTCTACATGAAAGAAAAAGGGCCACATTTTTATCTTATTTGGATAAGGGAAGTACTGCTCGGTAGAGAAAGTCTCCTTTTTTTCCCTTCTAAACATTCTCAATAAAACTTTGCTTTAGAAGCTATTTTAAAGGAGAATATAAATTCTCATGGGTGAGGTAAGGTTTTCTTGCATTTGTTTAGTCACCAGGTGATCAGGGTGCTTGTAAATGTCTTGTCTCATTGTAAAACTATTTCTCTAACTCTTTCCACTTCCAATAAATGCCAGAGAAAACATGTTGACGGGATTTTCCCCACTGGATTTTGCAGTAGTGATGTTACTTTTATTACAAGGGGAAGGGGGGAATCATGCCCTTGATTAATCGCTGGAGAATGTCTCTTCTGCAGAAATTTTGAAAAGTGTTCCACCCAATTCCTTTGCCCACAGATTTGGTGGGAAATTTCAGAAAACTATTTCTGCCTATCTTCACAGAGGAGTTTCCCCAAATCTGCTCCAATCAGATTTATTTATAATCCCATTTCTATACTGCTTCTCAAGCAGGATTGTTTCAAGCTAAGATGACTTGTTGTTGTTGTTAGCTGCGAAGTCATGTCCGACCCATTGCGACCCTATGGACAACGTTCCTCCAGGCCTTCCTATCCTCTACCATCTTCTGGAGTCCATTTAAGCTCATGCCTACTGCTTCAGGGACTCTATCCAGCCACCTGATTCTCTGTCGTCCCCTTCTTCTATTATCCTCAATCTTTCCCAGCATTAGGCTCTTCTCCAGTGAGTCCTTCCTTCTCATTAGGTGGCCAAAGTATTTCAGTTTTAGCTTCAGGATCTGGCCTTCTAAAGAGCAGTCAGGGTTGATTTCCTCTAGGACTGACCAGTTTGATTGCCTTGCAGTCCAAGGGATTCGCAGGAGTCTTCTCCAATACCATAGTTCAAAGGCCTCAATTCTTTGGCGCTCAGCCTTTCTTATGGTCCAACTTTCACTGCCATACATTGCAACTGGGAAGACCATAGCCTTGACTATACGCACTTTTGTTGACAGGGTGATGTCTCTGCTTTTCAGTGTGCTGTCTAGATTTGCCATGGCTTTCCTCCCGAGGAGCAAGCATCTTTTAATTTCTTGGCTACAGTCCCCATCTGCAGTGATCTTGGAGCCCAGGAAAATAAAATCTGTCACTACCTCCATTTCTTCCCCATCTATTTGCCAGGAATTGAGAGGGCCGGATGCCATAATCTTGGTTTTCTTAATGTTAAGTTTCAACCCAAGTTTTGCACTCTCTTTCTTCACCCGCAACGAGAGGCTCTTTAGTTCCTCTTCACTTTCTGCCATTAGAGTGGTATCATCTGCATATCTTAGGTTGTTGATATTTCTCCCGGCAATCTTAATTCCAACTTTTGATTCATCTAGCCCTGTCTTTCTCATGATGTGCTCTGCATATAAGTTAAATAGGCAGGGTGAAAGTATACAGCCTTGCCGGACTCCTTTCCCAATTTTGAACCAATCAGTGGTTCCATGTCCAGTTCTCACTGTTGCTTCTTGGCCCACATATAGGTTTCTCAAGAGACAAATAAGATGGTCTGGTACTCCCATCTCTTTAAGAACTTGCCACAGTTTGTTGTAATCCACACAATCAAAAGCTTTAGCATAGTCAATGAAGCAGAAGTAGATGTTTTTCTGGAACTCTCTAGCTTTCTCCATGATCCAGCGTATGTTGGCAATTTGATCTCTATTTCCTCTGCCTCTTCAAAATCCTGCCTGTACTTCTGGTAGTTCTCAATCCACATACTGCTGGAGTCTAGCTTGTAGGATTTTAAGCATAACTTTACTAGCATGAGAAATGAGTGCAATGGTGCAATAGTTTGAACATTCTTTGGCACTGCCTTTCTTTGGAATTGGAATGTAAACTGATCTTTTCCAATCCTGTGGCCACTGTTGAGTTTTCCAAATTTGCTGGCAAATTGAGTGTAGCACTTTTACTGCATCGTCTTTTAAGATTTTGAATAGCTCAGCTGGAATACTGTCACCTGCACTAGCTTTGTTGTTGCTCAGCTTTTCTAAAGCCCACTTCACTTCACATTCCAAGATGTCTGGCTCGAGGTCAGTGACCACTTCATTGTGATGATCAGGGACGTTAAGCTCATTCTTGTATAGTTCTTCTGTGTAATTTTGCCACCTCTTCTTAATCTCTTCTGCCTCTGTTAGGTCCCTGCCATTTTGGTCCTTTATCATGCCCATTTTTGCATTAAACGTTCCCTTCATCTCTCCAATTTTCTTGAAAAGATCTCTGGTCCTCTGTATTCTATTGTTTTCTTCTATTTCTTTGCACTGTTCATTTAAGAAGGCATTCTTATCTCTTCTAGCTATTCTCTGGAATTCTGCATTCAATTGGGCGTATCTTTCTTTTTCTCCCTTGCCTTTCACTTCCCTCCTTTCCTCAGCTATTTGCAAAGCTTCCTCAGACAGCCATTTTGCTTTCTTGCATTTCTTTTTCTTTGGGATGGTTTTGGTTGCTACCTCTTGTACAATGTTGCAAACCTCTGTCCATAGTTCTTCAGGCACTCTGTCTATCAGATCTAATTCCTTAAATCTATTTGTCACCTCTACTGTATATTCAACAGGGATATGATTTAATTCATACCTGAGTGGCCTAGTGCTTTTCCCTACTTTCTTCAGTTTAAGCCTAAATTTTGCAATGAGAAGCTCATGGTCTGAGCCACAGTCAGCTCCTGGTCTTGTTTTTACTGACTGTATAGAGCTTCTCCATCTTTGGCTGCAGAGCATATAGTCAATCTGATTTCTGTCTGGTGATGTCCATGTGTAGAGCCGTCTCTTGGGTTGTTGGAAAAGAGTGTTTGCTATGACCATCATATTCTCTTGACAAAATTCTATCAGCCTGTGCCCTGCTTCATTTTGTACTCCAAGGCCAAACCTGCCTGTTATTCCAGTTATCTTTTGGCTTCCTACTTTAGCATTCCAATGCCCCATGATGATAAGGACATCATTTTTTGGTGTTAGTTCTATAAGGTGCTGTAGGGCTTCATAGAACCAGTCAATTTCAGCACTGGTGGTTGGGGCATAGACTTGGACTACTGTGATATTGAATGGTTTGCCTTGGATTCGAACTGAGATCATTCTGTCATTTTGGGGATTGTATCCCAGTATTGCTTTTCCTACTCTTTTATTGACTATGAAGGCTACTCCATTTCTTCTGAGGGATTCTTGCCTGATGGTCATCTGAATTAAATTCACCCATTCCTGTCCATTTTAGTTTGCTGATACCTAAGATGTCGATGTTCAGTCTTGTCATCTCTTGTTTGACTACGTCCAGCTTTCCTTGATTCATGGATCTTACATTCCAGGTTCCTATGGAGAAAACATCTTTACAGCATCGGACTTTCCTTTCACCACCAGACACATCCACAGCTGAGCGTCCTTTCGGCTTTGGCCCAGTCGCTTCATTCTTTCTGGCGCTACTAGTACTAGCCCTCTGCTCTTCCCCAGTAGCATATTGGACACCTTCCAACCTGAGGGGCTCATCTTCCAGCGTCATATCATTTTGCCTTTTGGTACTGTCCATAGGGTTTTCATGGCAAAGATACTGGAGGAAACATTCCCTTCTCAAGTGGATCACGTTTTGTCAGAACTCTCTGCTATGACCTTTCTGTCTTGGGTGGCCCTGCACGGCATAGGTCATAGCTTCATTGAATTACGCAAGCCCCTTCGCCACAACAAGGCAGTAATCCATGAAGGGGAAAGATGACTACCACTATGCAAATACTTAGGAGATTTCTTTTTGGATTGTTGCTCTGTGCCAATAGGTCATGGATTGCACTGTTTCCTGGAACATTACAAAGCAGCTGTTTGGGGATTTACTAAGTCTTGGATGAAGAAAATCAGAGACAGCTTTCTATTTCATATAATGTTCAACACCATATATTAAGAAGATTATGCATAGCAAATAAAATGTAGTTGTTTTTCTGTGTGTTGAGTTTTCATAACTAAATAAGAATCCTCTTTCTTTCTCTTTCTTTCTTTTCTTTCTTTCTCTTTCTTTTTTTCCTTCCTTTCCCTTCCTTCCTTTCGTCCTTCCTTTCTTTCTTTTTCTTTCTCTTTCTTTTTTTCTTAGATGAGGGTGAGAAAATGTATGTGCGAATGTATAAAAAAGAGGCTTCAAAAATCACCCATATATACGGTAATTAATCAACCATGAGTTCAAATTAACATCAATAAATCATCTCTTCACAAAGTACCAGACTATTTATTATCCTAGACTAAGGAAGTTGCCCTTCGTACCTTGAGAGAGGCATTGGTGTGCCCCTTCTCAAAAATCCATCCCTGGACTTAATGTCACTGGATAAATTTCATCCAAGTTTCATCCTCCTCATCCTCCTCATCCTCATTTTAGCCATTGTTTATCCACTGCAGGATGAAGGCCTCTTCTGCATGTTTCCAACCAATACAGTCCTGACCTTTCTTTTGCCAATTGGACCCACAATACTTTTTCATGTCGTTGATCCAGCAGAAAATTTTAAAGAAAGAAGTTGAGGTTGAGTTGAAGACTGAAGAAGCTATTTGGATAAGCAGTAAAACATTTCAAATCAAAGGAAAAGAAGTCCATTTGCCACAATTTAATCATTTTCTTATTGGCCCTTCTTTGTTTACTGCAGGGTTTTATTTTTTTAACCACTAACATGCTGTGTTTACTAGGTGACTGATGCCTACAGAAGAGTTTTTAATTGGTTTTGTTGGTTATCCTGAATAAAAGTGTGTCATCAGAATTAAGCTGGGCTGTCCTATTTAATGGGAGGGTCAAAAGTTAAGTCATTCAGTGCCATAACTAAATAACTAGCATTAAGGATTGGGCAAATGCAACACTAAGGAAGAGGCTACCTACTTGGTTCACCCAGACAGTGAAGCCATGTTGACAGCACCACAAGGCCTAGTATAAAAATGGACCCACCACCAGTTATTCTGTCATAATGAATCACTAGACTGCTCATATAATAACTATGTTTTATTTTTAGGTAGTGGCATTCTTCTTCCACCACTTCCTGTCTGCCTTTTCTAGAACATTATTGGTGCACTTTGGTTCCGAAGAATCTCTACCAGTGTTCTTTTTTTAATTTTATTTTAAAAGGTGATTATGGAAACAGACAAATAGCAGTGACAGTTGTCATTTTGAAATGAGTCACAATCTCAGATTAATTTTAGCACCAGCTATCAATAGGCTTCCTTTTCTTGCCAGCTACTTGAATAATTGAAGCATTTCTGCTTTCTTCCCAACTCAAACAGCTTAGGGCTGTTAATTATATACATCTGAAGTAGAAGTACCCAATTAAAGACAAAAGAGTACATCCTGCGGTGGGTTTGCTTTTTCCAAAGTGCTTACAAGTGCGTTGAGAACACATTTTTAAACAGATCCTCTGCACTAAATTCAGCCCCCTAATTTCACCTCATTCTGTTCAAGAAGTTCTGTGAATCCTCAGAAACAACTCTGGGGGTAAGAAGCTTAAGGGGGAACCTTTTAGAATGGGGTGTGTTGAGCTGTCATCCAGTGGAACAGACTGCCACATGAAATGGTCAACCTGCCTTTCAGTGGAGGTTTTCAAACAGAGGCTGGATGGCCATCTAGCGAAGAGGCGTCAATGGATTTTGAGTAGATGGCCTTCTAAGCTTCCTTCCTACTCTATGATTCTGTCTGTGGATGTCTTTAAGTCATAGGCACTATTACATATGGACCCAAACCTGTAACTCATAGTCTCATAAGTATGCAATCACAAGTCTTGCCAATATAATAAAATCTAACACACTATCACAAAATAGGAACGAAGAGCTATGAGTGTGCATATGTGAATGAATGGAAGAAATTCAGAATTGAAACTGTAGGTGAACCAAAAGGTAGTGGGTTATAGATAGATTTATTGAAGTTTATAGCATAGCAGCAGATAAGAGCTATGGTATCTCACTATGTGCGAAACAGGGAAGGAACAAGGCTTCCCAAAAAAAGCTTGTGTGCTGAACATAAGGGTTAAATTAGATTCATAGGCTGGAGAAGTTAGTCTAAAAACTTCTTTCTAGGGATCTGATCTGGGATACATAGATTTTGAAGTGACAGAAAGGCACTATTGCATGCTATTGCTTATATTTAACTTGTGTTATCACCCAAATATTATTATAATGCCACATATATTTTCAATTATCTTTCTTCTACAGAAATCTAAATCAGAGTGCTATTGTTTCCCAGAAGTAAGAAACAGGTCATGCAACCTGACTATGTAAAGCACAAACTGAATGACAATTATGTTTGAACAGGAATAGAAACTCACATTAAGTAGATACTGGAACAGAAATATAACAGAGGATGTTTCATAAAAGTTATGAAGGGCTGTGTTGCATCAGGGATATAGAAGAAATATGATGGGGGGAAAAAAGAAAGGTTTTCCAGACCAACCTACCCCCACCCAAATGCTATGTACCCACATAGCCATGCTACGTACTCACCCCATCAAAAAAAATCCCAAGCCAAAACTTTCTTCCATGCTTATCACATCATATACTATAAATCCAGTTCTGAAATATCCTACCAAGCAGTTTGTTCTCCTTGTGTGTTACAAAAACCCTTGAAGCCTCAAACACTTTTCTGTTGTGGTTCTTTTAATTCCCAGATATAGCAAAATTACTCCCACTGTCCTTGCTTTGACATTTCAAGAGCACTTTAAAAAAATGTTAGTATGCAAACTGAGCTGGTGTGCTCAGGCATTCTCATTTTTTCACATCACTAAACACATACAGTCAATTTGAATGCAGCATGGCAACACCCTGGGGCTGTCTTATGACTTTCACAAGTAGAGTAGTAAGAATAAATATATGAAGGAGGGACAATGGTTATCTCATGACATTTTCTTCTACGAGGCCCTGATAGCTTTACAACAAGTATCTGCATAGCACAATTCCTGACCTCCTCTATCCTTTTCATTGCACAGATACGTGTAAAAATAGTTGGTTCATCCTGATAACTGGCATGGAATAATCTTTAAATATCTCTAGAGGGAATGAGGGGGTATTGGCTATAAGATCCTCTTGATTCACTTGTAATTGTGCATCATTATAAGCAATCTTGTCTTTGAAATCCTGTACTAATTTTTTCTGATAATTTCTGTTAGATTACAAGACTCCTCTGCATTTAGAGGAAATATTACGGTAACTATTAAGGGTCCTTGGTGCTCTCTGAGCTTGGTTGAATTCTTGCAGATGTTTCATTACCTGAAATAGCTAACATCATCAGTGCTACACTTAACTTTATGTATATATAACTATATATTATATACAGTAGGTGCAGATATGCATGTAGATATTTACAATGTTTCTATGCTATATAAATATATGTTTTTTAGCATTTGCCTTTTTTAGGCTTTGCAGTTTCTAGTTATGAATAATTTATAAAGTTTTTGGAGAAATTCTGCTAAATTCTATTATATACATTCAACAGACTGCCTAAATTTATTTTATCATGCTTAAATAAATATAAATAAATGATAACAGCAAGCAAAAACTCATAATATCATAACTACCCAGGACCAGACTTTCATTTTGACAGCCTTTTATTTTACATGGTTTTTTGTTTAATTTTGCTTTAATATCTGGATTTATTGTTTTAGGCACTGCTGATTTTACTGTGATGTTTTATGAAGGTCTGTTTATTTAATATAGGTTTTACTGTACACCTATAAATAGCTTCTTTGGGCAAAAAAGGAATGTAGAAAATAAATTCCATTTGGCATTTATTTGGTGAGATGGCCATGAGTAAGATTTATTGTTGAGTGCCATGAAAAAGTAAAAAAAAATGCTTATTCCAGGAAATTTGGGTAGTAATAAAAGACAAGTGAGAAGGGGTTATTGCTCTCAGGTTGTCCTTGTGGGTTTGCCTAAGCATTTGGTTGGCACCATGACAACTAAATAAACCATTACTCTGAACCAAAATGACTCATTTTATGACATGAACAGAACCTGGAGGAAAGAACAAATTGGTGGATGGACGTTCCCCGATGGTATCTAGGACAGTATTTAAAAGGTAAAGGTTTCCCTGTCAGTCACATTCAACACTATGGCACGATGCTCATCTCTGTTTCTTGACAAAGGGAGCCAACGTTGTTCGAAGACACTTCCATGGCCATGTGGCCAGCATGGCTAAACGCCAAAGGCGAATGGAACACTGTTACTTTCCCACCAAAGTGGTACTAATTAATCTACTCAGATTTGCATGCTTTCAAACTGCTAGGTGGGCAGGAGCTGTTGTAAGTAACAACATGTTGCATGGTGCTCAAGTCTCGAACCCAGGCTGTCAGCTCTCTTGCTGACAAGCTCAACGTCTTTAACCCCTGAGCCATCCTTCCCCCAGGACAGTATTTACTGAAAGGGAATTGGCTAGCTAAATTGGAATATACACATTACAGCAGGGATGGGCAATTAATATTCTCAAGGTGGGGGGCACACAAGAAACTGGCACTGTTGTGGAGGACTTCCACCTACCCACAGTACACACACACACACACACACACACACACACACCACTGCCCCTGCCCCTGCCTCCATTCTACTGGTCCCTTAGCTACCACCACACAGACAAATGTGGCCCACAGGCTATAAATGTCCAGGTCTGCATTACAGCAAATTGGATAAAGGAAAATGTAATATTGTAGAAATCTTGAGTTCTATACTGGTTTTAGATATATTCCTAGAAGTAGTGTGGTATATTAATCAGAAATCAATTATGTTAAGCTTGCACAAATGTTTTTGGAAGTGCAGCTCCAGCGCCTCTGACTTTTCTATACTTAGAGTAATTACCGACTGGCTTCAAAGGAAGAGTGGGATGTAAACTGAGTGTTAATAAGGTATCCTGAGTCCCTTCTTTATCTATCACTCTGCCTCCACTTGTCTAAGAGATTGTTAATTGAAAGCTGTTTCCTTCTCCCTTTCTTCTTCAAGCACACACTTATGGAAGAATATGGATGCTACACTTTGCCGACCCCTATATTTCCTGTAAATAAATCTCCTCTCTATTCCAGTTTTCAGACCTGCTTCATTACTCCCTGGATAAAATTCCTATACTCAAGAATGTTCACATTTATACACAGAATTCTTCCATTCCCAGCAGGATCTATGCACTCTAGTTCATTCATTTAAATGCTCCTTCAGTATGGCTCAACTTGACTGTAAACCACTGAAACAAGACTGAACAGTGGTTTACCCACGATAAATCTTATCACAATTTTAGAATAGTTGTTTGTATTTGCATGCTGGAATTCAAGACCTAGAGGATACAGAAAAAAATGAAGAATGTATTTTCACAGCATTGCACAAGCATGTTTTATAAAGTACCACCCTAAATATTGACAATGAATTAATGCAAATTGTGACTTCTGACATTGATTGAGAAGAACAATCAAGTGTCCAGAAGCCATCCTCTCAAGGAATCAGTGTTCTAATGTTAGTGTTTTTCTTCCTATTTGAAATTCCATAGCAATTTCAAATCTAAAACTTTGGAATAAAATATATTAAATCACTCTTAAGGAATGTTGTCAGTAAATAAATATCCCAGGCATAGAAACAAACTTCTTCATTTTAAAATCTGCTTCCCAAGAAATGTCTCAGTTAAGGACAATTCCCATCACAACAGTACTTTAACATTCAATCTTGATTATGTGTTTGCAACAAAATGTTATAGCTCTGAACAGAATTTTAAAAACTCCAAATACTGACAGAATTAATTCTAAGTTGATGGTTCTCCACTTTTAAGAAATGTCTTTGCTTGGTTTATAAGTAGTATATGTGGGACTACTTGAAAACAAAAGGAAGATTTCTACTATATCTGTTATTTATTTATTTATTTATTTGTTTGTTTGTTTATTATTACATTCATATGCCATCCATCTCACTATCAAGCAAGCGGCTTACAAGAAGATAAAAATGACAATATAAATCATTAAATGATAAATATTAAGATTAAAATTAACAAAAATCAGCTAAGGATGGAAATGCCTAATCCATTAACTGCTTCCAGTATGAAATGCTCCCATTGAGGTTCTGACAGAGCCAGGTTTTTAAGGCCCTTCCAAATTTGTTAAGCCTAATTTATTTTACAAAAAATAAACCTATTAATCAAAAGTTCTTCAATCCTTCAATATTGTCAGGCTTGAAAGACCAGGGCCACAGGCAAAGGTTCAGTTAAACTAATGTATTGTTATATAGCCTAAGCACAAGCATCTTCTCAATTAACTCTCAGCACCTGCTTAGAGTTAGAGAAGGGTAAACGGCATTCAAAGAGGATTGGACTATGGTTGTGGCTATGTAGGGATTCTACACTGATCCCTCTATTCACCCCCACCCTCAGGTACTGCCTCTCCTTCTCCCACAATGTCTGTCTGTTTCCAGTCCAGCTTGACTGTCCTAGGATTAAAACCAGGGCTTTTTTCTCATAGAATGCTCAGAACGAAGTTCCGGCACCTTTTTTGGATGGAACCTTGTAGGGTAGGCAAAGTGGGTTGTATGACATGTGTGAGTTCCGGCACCTTTTTCTTTTACAAAAAAAGCACTGATTAAAACAATATCATGAATACTCTGGCAGTGGTGGATCAGGTTTGCCAAAGCTCTGTTTCAGTTTCAGAGAGAAGTAGTGACACAGATGGACCAGTTAATCCAGACAATGAATCAACTAGCCCAACATTTACCTGAACAGGCAGCTCTGGTACATCCTCTAGCCATAGTCTAGGAGCATACAAAGTTCTGTGATGTTTATCTCCCATCTCCTTACTTGATAAGTGTGATAGAAATAATGGCAAATTTCCTCCCTTCTTCAATACATCTGCCTAAGGCAAGAACTACCTAAGGTCCACCAAGTCATCTTATATAGGATTTATTATTGACCTAGTGGCAGAAAATGCTGACAAATGGGCAATTTCTTTCTGATATAGATTAGCCAGACTTGGAGAACTACACCAATTTCATGATATTGTTGAGGGCTAACGCAATCATCTCATTGAATAGATGACTGCCAACTGCAAATTTTGTTGCCTACAGCACAGTAACTGATCTGTATTAGAATATACCACTGACTTTCAGTTGTTAGCTTAGGACAGGGGTCTTCAAACCTGGCCCTTTTATGACTTGTGGACTTCAACTCCCAGAATTCCTCAGCCAGCATTTGAGGACCCCTGGTTTAGGAGGTGAGCTGGAATGCAAGGCACTGACTCTACCATTCAGCAAGTCACTTCAGACGCTTTTTATTCACCTCTGCTTGTTGAAGTGTGGCACAATACAAGTGGGAGAGAAATATACCACTTTTCTGTTTCATTCCCCATTTCTTTCCATACTTCAGAAATTTTGGAAGTTAAAAACATGCATCTGAGCTCTAGCAGATCATTATGATATTTCTTGCTTTGGGAATGAAAATGGATATTTCCATACTATTTCAAGTTGACATTTTGTGGCATCAAATTAGCATCCTTCTCATTAAACCAAGGCTTTTATAAAGAAAAGAAAAGGCACTCCCCAGCTTAACATATTCTGTGATAAATAAGGATTAAGTTACTCATGCATGGTTTCTATGATTCTGTAACACAATTCCTTCTCATCACAATAAATTTGCCTACTCCAAATCTATGAGAAACCAGTTTTTTGGTTATGGTTTGTTATGCGGCTTGACAAACAGCTTTATTTTTTGTCCAAGAAAAACTCCAGCGGTGCATGGAAATATGTTTATATTGTGAATAAACTGGCCACCTTGCCTTCTGTGAACCTTTGTCTCTCCGCAAAGTAGGGGGGGGGGAAATCCTGGACCCTCAGAGGAGAAGACGCAGATTGGAATATTTGATTCATTGGAAAACATTGTCAAACTTGAAGCCATTATGAAAACCAACAGGTAACATCCACTCCATCTGTCTCCTTTAATGTTCCTTCTACAATAGCCTTACAAAATCGAACAAATATGACAGACTTCCCATTCAAACTCTGCTGCAGTCGAGTGAAGCAGAGATTGTTCTCAAAGGTGAGTTGTAGTCAAAGAAGTAGAGGAGATGGAGTTTCATCCCCAATTTTCTTGCTGTCTGATGCCGAGAAAGGGGAGGACATTCTGGAAAGTGAGGGGGAAGTCTTTGATTTTTGGCCTAGGAAGAAATGTAAATTCTCCTCCTGAAATCCACCAATAGAAAGAGGAAGGAGCAGAGAGATTTCAAAGAGGAGAATATTTATTCAATTCCTGTCACTGAACAGACTGAAATATATGGGAAGGCACAAAGTTGCCACAGTGCAATTATAGGGGTAGGCATGGGAGAGAAGCTTCTGACATGTCCAGGTTCAAGAACGAAAGGAAAGGATAAAAAACAGGGAGGTGGCATGAGGGTTCAAGGTGGCAAGGCATGGAGCATATAGTCTCAAATCAGACTAGCCGTAGCCTAAACTTTGCAGTCTGGGAAGAGAACACCATAAGTCCATTACCATGAAAGAATGGGAGAAAGGGATGTAGGGTTTAAAACCTAAGTGCTCAACCTATATATAAATATCTGGTTATAATTGATCATCTATATATCATCTATATATCATAGTCTATATCTATATCATCATTTATATTATATCTCTTCTTCTAGTTTGCAATAAACTTTCTACCTAACTGTGTGGAGTCCTTGAAAGTGTTGCTGCTAAATCATTCCTAAGTGTGGGAGGGTTGAACCTCTGGAGAATCAAGCCATTGCCTGCACGAAGTCTGGCACTAGCACTCCTTCCTTCTAAATTAACATTGAGACAAAAGAAATGCATGGAATTAGAAAGCTTAATAAAGTATATACAAAGTCTTTCCTCTGTGACTCCTTAATGGCAATGACATTCTACTTCAAAGCCATTTATTGAAACGTGCTCATGCACGCTGACAAGAGACTGAGTCATATCTCAAGCTGTATTCATGAGGCCATATTCTTTTAGCATGCAAGCTATGGAATGTGAATGAAAATGCCTGACAATATCCCAGCAAAGGGAAGCACGAATCAAATGAACAAAATGATTTCAAAGGGAGGCAACATTTCAGGCATTCAGTCATCAGCAGGCTAACCCTGGATTCTTTGATTCAGAGTGAAAAGTCAGGCAAACTACTTTACCTTTCAGAATATTACTACAATTTAAAATCTTCTGGCTATTTTGTGGATTGAATTCAACACAGGAGAAACATCTTTTTTGGGGGGAGGGGCGGCTGGTTAGACATTACCAGTCATATACCTGAAAGGTAACCATCTTTCTTAGCATTAATTCACCTTTAGATTTAGAAGTAAGTTTATACGGTAGTTATCTGAATATATTAGGTGAGAAAGGCAATAATGTCTGCATGCTTCTGCAGGAAACCTTCATAAATCTTTGACCTTGCCCCCTCTACATTTTCTTTTCCATTTATGAAAATGGAGGTATGGGGGGAATGAAGCCATGGTGCTAAGTGGTTAGAATGCAGTATTGCAGGCTAATTCTACTGACTGCAGTTCAGCAGTTTGATTCTCACCGGCTCAAGGTTGACTCAGCCTTCCATCCTTCCGAGGTCACTAAAATGCAGACCCAGATTGTTGGGGGGCAATAGGCTGACTCTTTAAACTGTAAATCCCTGTGAAGAGGTATATAAGTCTACATACTATTGCTGTTGCTGTTATAACCCAAGGCTTAACTTGCCCGGTTCCAAGGTTAATAAGAAGTAGTGCAAATGTGACAGAGACATCAGAGAACTAACATGATTCATCTTTAATTGGGTTGTTATATTCATGAACATACTGTATACAGAACCGTTATTTTCTGACAACGGGGATATGAAATTCAGCTTCTGTTTCCTTCTATTTCGCAATGCAGATGACCCATTCAGTGCATGAACCTGCAGTACTCATACACCTGCTCCTGTTATTATTTATTTCTCAGAATCAATGTGTGAATAGAGGTACGAAAGAATGAACACAGAAATCGAACATGCTAGAACTGAAAAGAGAGAAATCCCAATGATTTCTGATTTGTCTTCTAGTGCATTAAAATCTGTACCTGTTAGAAAAATGAAATAAAT
Organism: Vipera ursinii; assembly: GCF_947247035.1. Taxonomy (NCBI): domain Eukaryota; kingdom Metazoa; phylum Chordata; class Lepidosauria; order Squamata; family Viperidae; genus Vipera; species Vipera ursinii. The sequence goes on along the minus strand of NC_139512.1, from coordinate 223,927,865 downwards.
ACACTCTATATCAGACATATCAAACTCGTGAAGTCACGTGATGTTGTGCGACATATCGTCACTATTTTGCCATTGCCGGCAATGGGGTGGGTGCGGCTTCCACATGATGCATCCGGCCCGTGGGCCGACAGTTTGTTTGTTTTTTAAATTTTTTATTGGTTTTCCAGTTTTACATTTGAGTATTTAGAAGGCAACATGGTGATTAGGTTAATCAATAGTTCAGTAACAAAATCTTTAGTACTTATCTCAGGTTACATCATCAAATATTTCTTCTCTGTTTCCCTTAACATTTGCTATTTCGTATTTAAGCTAATAAATTTGTAATTGTATCAAAATCAGTGAAAAACTTCATGATCACATTTATGAATACATTTTTGCTTATACATATCTTAATAAATCTCGATAAACATATCCTGTTATTAAGTTTTACCTAATTTTAAATTTTTAATTATAGTACTCTAATTTAACCTTTAATATCCATCTTTTCAGGTGACACAAATTTCCTTTATCTCACTTCATAAAAAATTTATGTCTAAAATACACGTATTAGTTACTTAAATATATTCTTATTCTATTTCGTAAACATTTTCTGTTTCTCACCCTAATACATCACCACCTTAATAATAGAGTATCCTTTGTTAGTTCAAATCCATCATCTATATTATCTGGGCTAATCAATAATTCAAACCTATTTCCTAATAGTTAGTTTACATTTCCCTTGTAAATCTAAGTCCTCAGTATTAAAAAGATTAATCCCTTAATTTTTTTACTATTTTCCAACTATTTTAAATCTAATAATCAAATTTCCTCTTGTCTCAAAATCTCCCTTTAGCCCACTGGTTGACAGTTTCCTCTCTAGTAAATCAAAAGGGCCCAGTTTTTCAACCTAATTCTAGCTTTCTTCTTTTGCCAACCAGGCTTCCATACCAATGTTTTTAAAACATCGAATAAATCTCCATTCTTGTGTATGTTACTTGGATTAAAGGAGACCATCTAATTGCCAATTTTCTGAAAGATCTGGCCCATTTATAATCATAAAGTTGTCACCCTGGTAACCCAGATCCCCATATTTGTTCTGGTATAGTTGTCTTCAATTTGATCTGGTCTTCTTCTTTCTCAGATTTTTTCTGGTTTGTGTAAAAAATCATTTCCAGTTTTAAAGTTGTTTCATTGTCTGGATTTTCAGTGAACTGTACTTGTTGATCTTTAAAGCCCTCTGTCTTGGTATTCACTTCTTCCACTCCTGTTGTTTTTTGAATTGTTAGTTCTTTAGTTGCAATCAAGGTTTTAGTTTGTACATCTAGGCTGGCATCTTGGTCTTTCAGGTAAGATCTCATTTTCTTGGTGGCTGTAAGAATATCTTCAAGTATAGATTTTAGCATAGCCAAGACTTTTTTTGCTAACCTTCCTCCATTTCTGACATAGTTATAGATGGTCTTTCTAGTGAAGGCTGTTTATTAAACAAGAGTCAGTAAATGTTCACCTCCACAGTTCCTAGAGACCAATTTCACTGCCCATTTGCTCTCTCAGCATTAAATCTCTCATAGATAATACCAAGGTCAGGTCTGGGCTGTGAGGAAGTCCCACGCGGCGACGGCGTGGGCGGCGTCTCCGGCGCTGGCTGCGGTGGTCTTTGGGCCGCGCCTGGCGCCGACGGCGGCCCGCGCTCGGCGGCAGCGGCGGCAATATGTGTTCGGCGGCGACGGCAAAGATGGTGTGTTCTGGCCGTCTTTGGCGGCCAACAGCTGGTGAGACGTTTCGGGGGCCTGCTTTCGGACTGCTTTCGGCGGCACCAGCGCTCCTGGGACTGTGTGCCCGTTTGCCGGTGGCTGGCTTTGCACTTTTTCGGCTTTTGGCCCTCTCGCCGGCGGTGGGGTCCCCACGTTGCCCTAGCTCGCCTTGGGCCGCTTTTTAGCGGCAATGTCACCCTCAGGCCGTTTCGACGGTGGAGAGGGCGATTGTTAGTCATCTTGGCGGCGACGGCGTCTTCAGTCCATTTAGTGGCGGAGAAGACGACCGCGGATCATCAGAATGGTGCAAAGATGACGTGGTTCCCGCACCGCTTTTGAACTGCTTTTGCAGCGACGACGGCGATTTTGGACCATCTTCACTATCCTGGCCTGCCTACCCTTTTTGCCTCGGACATATGGACATACATATTTATCATCTTCCTGCCTACCTTCCCCCCTCTCCCCTTGGATTTTGGACACACCTGGGTATCGGCCACGGTGGGAGAGTGGCTTGACTTTTTCCATTTGCAGCCCCATGGAGGTGGGAGCTCTATGGGGTTGCCTACCCAGAGGACATCTGGTCCACCTCCAGGAACAGAGTTGCATGAGAGGGCGGGGGGTGGCCTGTCTCTGGGGGCACCCAACTGAGTGGCAGTGAAGTTGGGTGGGGACCTAGATATCTGTCTTTATGCTTCGATCCTCCCATGGACACAACTAATGGGACGCCTATCCTGGACTTGCTAGACTCATGCAAAAATATACTAGCACGGACTTGTATGCCCTCAGGGGAGCCCCCCTCTCCTGGGTGCGACCCGCCTCCTTAAACACTTTCAACCTCGATGACGGGCCCGAGTTTTGGGACCCTGAGAGATGGCTGGGCAGGGGCAGGGGCCGTCAACATAAATTTAATAGAAGGCCTCTGATCATTTTCTTATCTAAATTTTTTATAGGGTTAGGGAGAGGGGTGGGTGATAAGGGTTGTCTGGCTTTGGGGGGTGGCCAATCAACCATGGCTCAGGCCAGACTTGGGTCCGACCGCGCGGCGGGAGAACAGGGTGTCGTTGTCTCCGGAGCTCACGAGCGGGTCGTGGGATTACCAATTCCCACGACGGGGAATGGCAGCAGGTGGATAGACAGGGGGCCGTATCGCTACCGGGAGGGCCATCTCCGCTACTTGCAAGCGGTGAGGCGCTCCGACCCTCTGCTTCTTCCCCGAGGTCCCGGGAGCGAGGATGTGCAGCCTCCTGAGCTCCGGCTGGTGTATCTGAATGCCAGGTCCGTGGTCAACAAAGCTCCCCTCGTTAGGGATTTAGTTGAGGGTGAGCATGCGGACCTGGCCTGCATCACGGAGACTTGGTTGGGCCCAGAGGGTGGGGTCCCTTTGGTTGACCTCTGCCCACCAGGCTTCCGGGTGCTACACCGGCCACGAGCTCATGGTAGGGGTGGGGGAGTGGCGGTTACTATTAGGGAGACCTTATATCCGCGGGAGACCACCGTTTCTCAGATAGTCGGGTGTGAGTCTCTCTTTGTGAGATTTGGTTCTGGGGCGCAGTTGGGCTTGCTGCTGGTGTACATTTCGCCTAGTCGCACAGCGGCAGCCCTGCCCGAGCTGCTCGATATCCTCTCGGGGTTGGTGGTTGAGTTTCCCAAACTTATAGTTTTGGGAGACTTCAATCTACCATCCCTGGGAGGTTCATCTGAGCTAGCTCGGGAGTTCATGGCTTCCATGACGGCCATGGACCTGACGCAAGTAATTTCTGAACCAACTCATGAGGGAGGTCACACCCTTGACCTGATTTTTTTATCTAGACGGTGGTTGGATGATCTTGGTGGGGGCTCTCCATTTATTATGCCCCTGTCATGGACCGATCATCATCTCCTGCGGATGGTCTTCCGTTTTGCCACCCCCCACCATGGGGGTACGGAGCCAATTAGATGGTACCGCCCCAGACGCTTAATGGATCCTGATAGATTCCAAGCGGCGCTGGGGTCCCCACCTGCCTCCATTGCTCACAGCTCGGCGGATGCCTTAGTGGAAGCCTGGGAAAGGGCAGCCGCTGAGGCACTTGACCGGGTTGTACCCTTGCGGCCCCTGACCCGGCGCAGATCCCAGCGAGCTCCATGGTTCTCCGCGGAGCTCCGGGAGATGAAGCGTCGGAAACGGGGCCTAGAGAGCTGTTGGAGGTCTAGCCGATCCGAACCCGACCAGTTGCGGTTAAGAACCTACATTAGGTCTTATCTCCCAGCGATGAGGGTGGCGAGGTGTAACTACTTCTCTACCCTCATCGCGTCTGCAGATAATCGCCCGGCCGCCCTGTTTAGGGTGACTCGCTCACTTCTTAATCAGGAGGTGAGGGAGGATCCCTTGCAGGGTCGTGCCGAGGAATTTAGTCAACATCTGTCGGATAAAATCGCTCGGATTCGGACTGGTTTGGACTCCAACTGGGCAGAGTCTGGCGACCAGGACACGAGCGGTCTTGTTAATGTTACCTGGGAAGAGTTTGATTCTGTGACCCCTGATGAAGTGGACAGGATTATGGGGAGGCTGAGCTCCTCCACATGTTTGTTGGACCCGTGCCCTTCCTGGCTGGTTTATGCAGCTAGGGAGAGGACACGAGGCTGGCTCCAGGCGGTTATATCTGCTTCCCTGAGTGAGGGTTATTTCCCCACCGTCTTGAAGGAGGCGGTGGTGAGACCTCTCCTCAAGAAGCCTGCCTTGGACCCAGCTGTATTGAACAACTTTCGTCCAGTCTCCAACCTTCGCTTCCTTGCGAAGGTTGTCGAGAGTGTGGTGGCGCATCAGCTCCCTCTGGTCCTGGATGAAGCGGATTATTTGGACCCCTACCAATTGGGTTTCAGGCCCGGGTACAGCACGGAGACGGCATTGGTCGCACTGGTGAATGATCTCTGGAGGGCTCGGGATAGGGGATATTCCTCTGTCCTAGTCCTATTAGACCTCTCGTCGGCTTTCGATACCATCGACCATGGTATCCTGCTGCAGCGTCTCAGGGGATTGGGAGTGGGAGGCACAGTTTTTCGGTGGTTCTCCTCCTATCTCCTGGGACGCTCGCAGTCGGTGTTGGCAGGGGGGCAGAGATCGGCCCCTAGGTCTCTCGTTTGTGGAGTTCCTCAGGGGTCGGTGCTCTCGCCTCTCCTGTTCAACATCTACATGAAACCGCTGGGTGAGATCATTCGTGGTTTTGGAGTTGGGTATCATCAATATGCCGATGATACCCAACTTTTCTTTTCGACCCCAAACCACCCCAGTGATGCCCTCGCTGTGATGTCCCGTTGCCTGGAGGCGGTTCGGGTCTGGATGGGGAGGAACAGACTTCAACTCAACCCTGACAAGACTGAGTGGCTGTACATCCCGGCATCCTGGGACATTCAAAATGTTCCATCTCTTTCTATGGGGGGTGAGCTCTTACCCCCCGTGGATAGGGCTCGCAACTTGGGAGTCCTCCTAGATTCACGGCTTACCCTGGAAGATCATATAGTGGCCGTGACTAGGGGGGCTTTCGCCCAGGTTCGCCTGGTGCGCCAGTTGCGGCCCTATCTGGACCGGGATGCCTTGTGTACGGTCACTCATGCGCTCGTGACCTCTCGCCTTGACTACTGTAATGCTCTCTACATGGGGCTTCCCTTGAAGACCACTCGGAGGCTCCAACTGGTACAGAATGCGGCCGTGAGAGTTGTCTTGGGAGTTTCCCGGTACTCCCATGTTACACCTTTGCTCCGCGAGCTGCATTGGCTACCAGTTGTCTTCCGGGTGAGGTTCAAGGTCTTGGTTATGATCTTTAAGTCCTTACATGGCATGGGTCCGGGTTACCTCAGGGACCACCTGCTGCCGGCGTCAATTCCCCTCCGCCCTGTGCGTTCCCACAGAGAGGGCCTCCTCAGGGTGCCTCCGGTCAGGGAATGCCGACTGGTGGCCCCCAGGGGGAGGGCCTTCTCTGTGAGCGCTCCGGCATTATGGAACCAACTGCCGGTGGAGCTCCGGATGACATCAGACCTCCGAACCTTCCGTCGCGGGTTGAAGACCCACTTATTTGAATTAGCTGGTCTGGCCTGATGGGGGATTATGGGTTTTAAATTTGGTGTTTTTTGTATTGTATTATTGTTTTTAACTGGGCATTGATTTAATTTTCTTTTAACTTTTGTACCGCTATTTATATATGCCCTGTGAACCGCCCTGAGTCCCAAGGGAGAAGGGCGGTATAGAAATCAAATAAAACTAAAACTAAACTAAACTCTTTGTCAGAAGTAATAAACTGCTGCACCAAGCTTCGCCAGAAAATGTCCCCAATAGCATTTAGAGTCTTTTTCAGATCCTGGGCTAGGTTCTTCTCCAATTTAAGTTCTTTTTTGCAAGTAAAATAAAATAGCAGGTCCCAGTATGAATAGGAACTTTTTGGGTCCCCAACTTCCAAAAAAAATCCAATTATATTAAATTGTTCTTTTCAATGCTTTGTTTTCCCTGGGTAACCAGACACCGCCATTTTAGAGGGTGGGAGAAGAAAGGTTGCTTCCCTCTCTCCTCACAAGGGAAAAAAATTTCAAGAAGCTTTTAACAGGAAAGTACTTGAGGTACAGAGAAGGTAAGATCTCACCCAATTCTTCCACATTGCTTTCAAGGTGGTTGTTGGCAAATTTGGCCTCGGCTGTCAGCAGCTTGTTGATGGGACATATTTGAATCATATCTGGAAACCGAGGGTTTCCAAGCCGCAAGTAAAAAGCCGGGCCAGCAGGCATTTGACAGTTGACAGCTGTCAAATGGCTGCCCGAAGCAACAACGCATGCGCACCACCCCGCCGGCCGCCATTCCCGATGACAGCTGTCAAAAGGCTGCCGGGGCCCAACGCGCACGCGCCAGATTTGACAGTTCCCGGAACTGTCAAATCCGCAGTTCACAACCTGGTCCTCCGAACTGAGCTAAGCGCTCAGCTGAGAGGAATTCCCTGACAGCTGCCGAGCTGTCAAAGTGCCGCTCGTCGATTGGCCGTCCTCGAGCGGCGGGAAAAATACTGTTACCTGATTGGTTATGTTGTTTGACAGTTCCCTATATAAACCCGGATTGTTTTGACAGTCAGCTGCCGGGAGCTGAACCGAATAAACTTATGAACCTTTGCCTACGGTCTCGCGTCTGTCTTTGTAAAGACAATTCAATATTAGTGGCCTATCTTTTCCCCGTCAGTTTGAAGAGCTGCCCTGGATCAAACGGGAGGGCTGCCACCCTTCTGTGATCACTTGGGGGTCCTCTTCTCGCTCATCGTCCCTACAGGGTGACTTCCGACCCTCTTCAGGGTCCCTGGTGGGAGAAAACCAGACGGTGGAGACTCGAGCAATCACCCCATATGTCCGCCAATGCTGCGATCGCAAACTGGAAGCCCCGCAGGCCAGCAGTTTGACACCCTTGCTCTATATCAATGCTTCAACCTATTTAGATTTGAACAGCAAATTTGCCAAATCTAATCAAAACATGCAATGCAAGTAACAGCATGCCTGGCTGAGGAATTCTGGGAGTTGAAGTCCACAAGTCATAAAAGGGCCAAGTTTGAAAACCCCTGATTTACAGTATACTTAGCTGGATATAAGCTGCACTGAATTCATGCTTAAAACTGTAGTGTCACATACCTACTCGGAAGCAAAGTTCCTGAATTAATGAGTTTTAAGTCTTCCTCTTTCACAATACTTGAAGTGATGATCATTCAATAAAAGTGAAGAGTGGTTCAATAAAAAAGAATGGAGTGGAGTGGAGTGGAGCAGAGCGGAGCGGAGCGGAACGGAACAGAACAGAACAGAACAGAGCAGAGCAGAGCAGAGCAGAGCAGAACAGAACAGAACAGAACAGAACAGAACAGAACAGAACAGAATAGAATAGAATTTATTGGCCAGGTATGATTAGACACACAAAGAATTTATATCCGATGCTGCATTTATAAAACAATGGGATGGCCTACTGGTGTGATGATCACCAACCAGGACAGATTTAAAAATGGATTGGCCAAATTAATGTAGGAAAAGGTCATGAGTGGCAGCTAATGATTCAGTATAAAAAACCCATCTTTTAATTACTGTGGGGAAAACAATTACTTTCCTTATGTCAAGCTGTTAGGCTGTCCTTAAGCATGGTCCAAACATATGAAACATAGACTAGGAAGGATCAATGTAGGTCTTTGATTTTATCTAACAATTGAGTTGTCAAAATTAAAATGGGTAACCTTTAATAAAAATTAAAATGGATGACCTTTAATAATCGTAACCAAACAGATCATGCAGGTCCAAAAAAACCACTTCCAGGAATGCAGCTGTCTCAAAAAATATGGAGCCACCTGAATAGAATCAGGACAGGCGATGCCAGAACTAAGGCAAAGCTCTTTAAATGGGGAATGGCCAAGAGCCCTCCACGTGACTATGGCACACTGGAACAAACGATAACTCATATAGCTCAAGAATATTTCCTAGGAAATTTCAAGGCTCCTGGGATGATCTCATCACAGCCGTGCCAGAAGCAGTTAGATGGGTATATCACTATCAAATTATAACATCCCATTGTGACTGTATGGTGCCATATTATGGTGATTTTGTTATAGTTTTATTTTAATTTACTGGAGCACAATGGTGAGTCCCACACAATGGGTGAGCTCCCTTTGTTGCCCCAACTCCTGCCCACCTAGCAGTTCAGAAGCAGGCAAATGCGAGTAGATAAAACAGGTACCACTTCAGTGGGAAGTTCACAACATTCCGTGTGCCTCGTCGTATAGTCATGCTGGCCACATGACCATGGAAGCTTCTTTGGACAATGCTGGCTCCTTCAGCTAGGAAATGGAGATGAGCACTGGCCCCTAGAGTCAGACACGAGTGGACGGGAAACATTTACCTTTTTACCTTAATTCAATATTTTATCTCATATATTGCATTGTGTGCAAATGTGTATGTATATGAATACGAATATGGATAGTGCACACAAGCGGATCTTTGTCAACCTAGAAGAAGCTACACATCACTCGTGCTTTAGAGATCATTGCTGGGGATTTTGGGCATCATTCTTGTTTTATTACTACTATTACTACTATCCTAATTTCTTCAGGAAATAACTGGAACAACTGAAATGTAGTGTACAAAAGCTCTCCATTGTGAAAGCGTACTGGATTTTTGACAAGCAATTCAATTTGATATGAGGGAATTTGCGTTAAGGCAAAGAACATTTTAGAAAATTTCTTACGTGTATATTTCTTACACATTTATTTCTTACATTTATATTTTTTACACACACACACGATATGCTTGCATTAATTTATGAATGAGATTGAAAAGAGGTTTGACAGACTGATTTGTTTTATCACACAATAAATTCTTCAGATGTGAGGCCCATGTCCCCAAGGAGCTTCTTGAGGGACATCCTTTAGGTCAATGTGATTGATCTGTAGAAATATCCACAGCATTATCTGAATTAAAATTGATTTGAGCTTCCTTTTGCTGACAAGGCAAAGGCTGGAAGAACTGATTTCCAAAGATACAAATCAGTAAAAGAAAATCCATGAAACTGCTGTGTCTCAAATACGACCCCTATTTATAGTAGAATCAAGGTTCATTCTTGAACCTCTTTTACTTGTCTGAGTGATACAGCAGGGTAAATATCCCCTGTTTTTGGACAGGAAGCTCAGTTTCCTTCTGTCTGTTGTTTTGCGAATGGACAGATTTGGAATTTTGCTTCCCACTGCATGAGAACTCTCTCACAGGTACAGTAACTGACATCCTCCTATGAAACAGGATCCCTACCCCAATTAACTTTTTTTTTCAGATACTTGAAAAAATACATAATAATAGAATGGTTAGCTGACAGGCTGCAAATCCTCTTGAATCATCTTTATTTAGAATGACTCTGGATTTCACATCTCGGCTCCATTCATAGAAACTTAAAATAGTGGGCGGGCTGCAAGTAAGTGCTTTATTTAGAAATCTGTCTGCTGCCCTAAGGGGAAAAAAAGAGATCAAGGTAAGCTAAATGGTGAGAGCCAGTTTGGTGCGGCAGTTAAGGCACCAGGGTACAAATCTGGAGATCATGAGTTGTAGGCCTATCTTAGGCACAAAGCCAAGTAAAAATCTTTCAGCCAATTATGCTCTCTCAGGCCTAGGAAGCAAGTAATGGCAAACCACTTCTGAAATCTTACTAAAACCCTAACCCTAACCCCTCCACACTGAGTGGTAGTCGGAATCCTGAGGAATCACAGGAGAATGCAAGAAGTTGGCTAATTTGTGTTCTGGTAAACACTTGTTTATGACTCGCAATGGTCACCATGGCAACCATTTTGTGGGTATATAGATCATCCTCAACCTACGTTCATCTGTTCAGCAACTGTTATGATGGTGCTAAATAAATAATGGTTATCACTGGTCCTCAGAGCTGTCCCAGCATCCCTGTGGTCATATGATTGTGACCGGGGCACTTGGTATCTGGTTCAAACTGACAACTGGTTGCAGAGCCCTGTAATGACGTGATTGCTATGTGAAACTTTCCCTGACTTCCCCAGAAAGTCAATAGGAAGTTGGCAGGGAATGTTGCAAGTTCGTGGGGAAAAATCTTCCATATCTGTGCACATTCCCCTACTCTTATGACACCTCTCCTGCACCCCTGCACACCCTCCCCAACTTGCGCTGACTTACACACGTGTTGCACATTCCCTTACACCTTATCAACCATCCCTTACACCTTCACTCTCCCCAAAACTCCCCTGCACCCTGCAACCTCATTCCTTTTCCTATCTAGCAGCAGCCATTTCCCTGCCTACCGGCCTGGAATTTGCAGCTTCCTGCTGGCTTCCCCATTGACTTTTACTGTGGGAAGTCAGTAGGAAGTCGCCTCGCCTAAACACTATGGGATTTAGTTAACAACAGCAACCAGGACTGCCAGGATTGTTGTTGCTAAGTGAAGTGGTCACACTTTACAATCACATAGCTTAGCAATGGAAACTCTGGCTCCAATACCTGTCATAAGTCAAGGACTATTAGTAGGCAAGACCTCTGTCTCATCAGTCCTGAAGAATGACCTAACCCTACCTAGATCACTTTGAATCACCACATTTTCTTTTTCTCTTTCAAAGTTAAATATCTCACAATATTACCTTGAGGATAAAAAAGGGGGGGAAACCCTAAGCAAATGAAAGAAAGAGAATTATGTAATCTCTCTTCCTTTGCTTTTATACCACTCTAAATCAAGAAGAACATTCACAATAGCATATAAAAGTAGTCCTCAACGTACAACTGTAATGGAGCCTGCCCATTATGACTGTATGTTGTGACAAACATATTTTTGTGATCACATGTTAATGGGACTCTGCAAACAGCCTCAAATGCAGCCATGTTGCAGTTGGGACACGTGACTGCAGAGGGACCCCAACTGTCAGAACTTCAAATCCAGCCATTAAGTGACCAATCATAAACCAAGGACTAGTTCTAAAATACCGCACTACAATATAATATTTCTTGTTAATAATATCAAAGTGCTTTTTTCAGCTAATGGATTTCTAGTGAAATAAACTTGGTTTCAGATGTAACAATTGGTACACAATTTTTTTTCCTCCAGGATGAGATTGTATAATTACATTATGCTTATGACTCTGACACAAAATGATGATTCTACTATGTGTTCAGTACAAAGACTTAATTTACAATATTATCTTGATAGCTCTCTAAGAGATGAAAATTCAAAACAGAATAAAATTAATTCAATTCCACCATCAGGAGAATCAAAAATCTGCTAATTAGTCCTAGCAATATATTATATTGAAACGCTTTGTACAAATCTGATTTTCTATAGAATTAGGTAGGTAAACTAAGCACACAAAAGCAAGCAGATTTGAGAATATCATTAAATGAAAACCTTAAAATAAACAAAAAACAAGCTTAAACCTGCAGGCCTTGAGTATACCAAGAGTTTATTGCACTTTGCCTATATAAATGCTAATATGAAGAAAAATATATTGTTTCTTTTAAGTACACAGATATGGAATTTATTACTAGCAGCTCTACTGTTTTTGGCTAAATACACACTAGAGGGTGCTCCTGCAGTATCCTTTATATTATGTCTTTTAATGTAATATCTCTAGTCTACACCATTTGCTTCCATTCTGATTTTTGTTCTATATTAAGGTTCCCCAAAACATCAAAAGTTTCAGGATAGGGCATCTTATCTCTATCTCTTAAATCAGGGCACTAATTTATTTATTTACTTTAAAGAAACTGAAGTTTAGTCTGGGATGCATCAGAGTTGCTTTATTTAAAAAATGGTACCTTTGGGGTACTTTGTAAGAGAATAAACGTAGGAAGAGTCTGGGAAGAAGCTAAGTTAACCAGGAGTTTCCACTTCTCATCTATTTATTGGAAGTTCTTTAAAAGCAAATATGCTGAAATTCCTATATGGCCAGCCCACCTGCCTGCCTGCCTTTCAGCTTCCTGCTAGGGAATATGTTTCAAGGAAGTCTCGTAAGACTGAATGCTTTGAGGAAAAAAATGCATGCATCATTTAATTTATGTCATAGACTCATGGTACCATACTTAGTAAATCAGTTATTTATTTACTAGGAAAATATGTATATTGAATGTATATTGAAATATTAGTTCCACTCTTATTAACAAACATATTAGCTTGGTTGTGTGTTTCTTAACCCTTCCTTTACCAGAATGCAGCAAATTTTAATCTATCTAATAAGAGAGTTAATCCAGCACAAGTTACAGTACCACTTTCCAAGTGTCAATTACTCTATTTCTCTGGGCAACGCACATATTATTTCTTCTGTGCAAAAAGAGGTATTGGTCCTGGGAGGTTGACAGTACCTGAGTTGTCCCCATAATGTCTGAGCTTTGTTTGCGTTGCAGGTATTCACAAGAGGCAGCAGTGGGAGAACTTGTGGTGGTTACATTCGCCCTTCAGAGGCTGAGAAACCCTATGATGAGGAATGAACAGAAATGGGGAAAAAATAATAGCAAAATGTTAGAAGCCCCCACACCCACGCCCCTCTGCAAAAAAGTAAGTGTAAATGCATGTGGAATTATTTTTTTAAAAAAACAAAATATTAAAAAAAAAGCATGGCCTTGCAACCAATGACATCCCTGGAGAAGCGAGCAAGTGAGCGGAGAGTTACAATGTCTGGATGTTTATTTTTGTTTGTTTATATATTTATTTAAAAGATGCACGCTGCCCTTTAAAACCAGGTCTCCCAATGTGGTTTGCAATCCGTTAAAATCACCAAAGAAAAATGGAGACTGGTACCTGAAAGTCAGACTATAGGTAGTAGCAAGATAATAAAAGCAACAACCAGATTAGCTTAAAGAGCATATCTTCTTAAAATTAGCACATTAACAGAATAAAATATCTGAGAGAATAGCATTGTTATTGCTGGAACTAAAATAACAGTAATGTCCGAAACTGGGCATCCCTCTCTCTGGAGACAGCATTCATTGATGCTCATTCAAAGGTTTAAAAATGGATGGACAATACACTAACTATTGACTTTCCATGCACGTGGATGCCTATTTAGTACCTGCAGACATCCTACCCCATTTTCATTTCTATATTTAAAAATTAATTAAAATAATTTAACAGGAAAGTAGTAGGCTCTGTAGGCCATCACAGTATATTTAAATGAAGGGTGGAAGCTGAAGCACTAAGGAACACTTGGAAAGGAGCAAGTTACTGCTTGTCTTTCAATTAGAATCCATTTTGTGATCGTCTTTACCCACTGTGGCAGCCACAGATAGTACAAAGCCTATCATGGTTCACGGGATGTCTAAAAGTACTGTATTTCCAAGAATGCCCACCAGCCCACAAGTTGTTTGCTTATTCCTGCAATGTTGCTTATTTCCTCTATAAGGGGAAAAAGAATTCCACTATTTCAAGAATAATATGCAATCTATGTACAATGTATGCACATATGTTCTAAAACAGGTTGTCCTAGTTAACCTCTCTTCAAAGGTATCGGATAACAGTTCCTCGCATTGCCTTCTACCCAAGTCTTTTGAATAACATCCTTGTTCTGTCTGGGAATTTGGGGGATTATAAGCCAATATACTGGGGTACCTCTAATACAGGTAGTTTTCATTTACCAAGCACAACAGGGACGAGCAACTGCATTGCTAAGCAGCATGCCTTTCACATGATTATGCCAACTTACAATGTCAGTTCCATTATTTCTGGTTGTGGCCATTAAGTGAATGGCTGCAGGTTGCTAAGTGTGATATCATGTGACTGCGATTTGCAACTTCCTGTCGACTTCCCCATTGACTTTGCTTGTCGGAAGCCACCTGTGGAGCTTGCAAATGGAAATCATGTGATCATAGGGAAGTTCAACTGTCGTAAATGAGAGTGGTTGCCAAGTATCCAAAATTGCAATCACATGACTATGGGGATGTTGCTTTTGGGACCCACATAAGTCTTACTTTTCAGTGCCACTGTAAGTTCAGTGTTCACTGACTGAGTAATTGGGAATTGAGGATTGCCTGTATAAACCAAAGTCCTAAAAATGTTCTAAATGTTCTAAAAATGGCACATTCTATCGCTCATATTTCTCTATTCGATCCAGCCACAGCCCCTGTTATTTCATCAGCGAGGAGAGATGAAAAAGGATCAGGCCCAAGATGTTATTCTTAATAGGGGATCAATCTGTTTCTTCCCTTCAAAGAAAAGAGCTGAGAAAATAAATGAGAGACATGAAAAAGGTTGCTTTATTGCCATTCAACTCCACAAACTCTTATTTCCTCATCTCTGGTCAAACTGAATGTATAGTTTTATTGTGATTCTTGCCCTGTCAATCAAATAAGATCAGGTTTGCATTCCAGGTTCCAAGAACATCATTTCTCCTTAAGCAAATAACTTGCCTTACCAAGCTATTTAACAAAAACAACAACAGTGGAGAGATGGCTGAGAGATGGCTATCATTTTGCTTTGCATAGTTTAAAAGCTATGCTAGTATTATCTCCACGTAGAGCAATTAGATCAACACAAAACCCTTTTAATATGGGAAAGGCAACATTTAAAATATGTGTTATGTACTGTATGCTTATGTATCTAACAAGATCTTTTCCTCTGGGAAAACAATGTGTTCACAGCTGCACAAATGGCTCACATATTTATGCATAATTCTCAAGTGGCATCTGACTGAAGACTGAAGACACTGCAATTTTTCACACAGAAAAATATCAGTTATACTAATATAATACTAATAGCCAGTATAGCCATTCCCCACACATAAATACCAGCTTTTTACAAGTATTCAGTAGAAACAACTTGTAATGTGATGGGATCATGTTTGCCTATGAAGAAAAAAACCCACCTAAATGATTTTTCAATAATAAACATGATACAGTGTGACCTACTACCACCTTACCTTTTTTAAAAAGTAGGATATTAATTTTGAAAATGAGTTAATAGATCATTTATAACACATAAATAAATCATAGAGAAGTCATTGTATACATCTTCTATCTGTAATTATAGATTTTATTTTTTTTTACATTTAAAACTGAATGTAATGGGCTTCACTGCTTAACATCCACTGCCACAATCTGCATATATACACAAACACAAAAGATTTATTGGATTTGTATAATATGGACAGATTTGTGAATAGAATAGAATAGAATAGAATAGAATAGAATAGAATAGAATAGAATAGAATAGAATAGAATAGAATAGAATAGAATAATCTTTATTGTCATTGTGTAACTCACAACAAAACTAAGTGCTCTCCACAGTGCACACTACATACAAGTAAAAACCACAAATAAAAACATACATCATATACACACATCCTTCACATTCTATTCACCATTGTGTTGCCCCTAATATTGCACTTCAATAGCCACTTGTTGTGGCTATGGTTTACTACTTTGTGTATCCAGTAACAGTGACATTGTTAACAAGCCGTGGTTAAACAAGCCATCTTCCATAATTTTTAGTTGAACAGTACAGGTAGTCCTTGGCTTGCAACCACTCATTTAATGACCGAACTTACAATGGCACTGGAAAAAGTGATTACTGCTCCTTGCACTTACAACCAGAGTAACATCTATACCACGGGTGTGAAATTTGCTGCGTCACGTGATGTGTCGCAACATATTGCAACTTTTTTCACATTGCCAGAGCTGGGGTGGGCATGGCTTCTGCATGATGCAACTGGCCCGCAGGCCGGTATTTGACACCCCTGATCTACACAGTCATGTGATCAAAATTCAAGCACTTGGCAACCAGCATATATTTATGATGGCGGTAGTATCACAGGGGTAATGTGATCATCATTTGCAACCTTCCCAGCTGGCTTCCAACGAGCAAAGTGAATGGGGAAATCTGGATTTGCTTAATGACCATGTGATTCACTATGTTTTAGGCTCCAGGCCTTTAAGCAGTGGCGTAGCGTGGGGGGTGCAGGGGGGGCCGGCCGCACCGGGCGCAACATCTGGGGGCGCCCATTAAGCTCGCCGGAGGGGGATGATTCCGCTTCGCCGAGGGTCGGAGGAGCGAGTGAGTGAGCGAGCGAGCGGGCGGAGCATAGAAAGCAACCGCATTCGCTGCGCCCAGCCAGAGCGGGATCCCGTCCTCTCGTGGCTGCGGATCGCCTCCTTTCTCGGGTGGGGGTGGGGAGGCTTGGCGGTGTCTTGCCTCCCTCTCTTTCTCCCGCCGCGGCTCTCCTCCGCTTGGCTCTCAACCTGCAAGCCCGGCCCCCTCGACCCAGCTCCCGCCCCCGTCTCCTCCTTTCCCGGAGGTAAAGGTAACAACTGCAGCTGCCGCACCTGCGGCTGCTTGCTGCTGCTGCTCCTCCTCCTCCTCCTCCTGCCGTATTGACTCTCTGCGGCCACTCGGTTCCCCCTGCAGGAGGCGATCGGGACCGCCCCCCCCACACACGTCGCCAGCAGCGAGAGTTTCCAGCCAGGCTGGCGAATCTTTGGGGCGAGGTGCCAAAGAGAAGGAGGCAGCTTGGCTTGGATAAGCAGCATCTGGGCAGAAAATAGGTCGGGCGCCGCAGCAAGTATGAATTCCTGGGGTACAGCCTAAGCAGGCAAAGCTGCAGGGTGGGTTGGTTGGCTTTTCCGGCTTTGGAATAACCTTGGGAAGATGAGGCATTGTAAGTTGGAAGTCATTGTTTGTCGCCTAACATGTTGGGTCAACCCCACGCCACATGCTAAGCCATAAACTGTGGTTGGTATCCAGGGTTTAGGACAAGATGGAAAAAACTAGCCAATTGTGGGATCATAAATCTTGATGAAGCCCATCATCGCTCCATGTGATGTATGCACTCAATCTACAAACGTAGTCCAAGCCTATTCACATCTGTTGTAAGGTCATTCTCTTGTGGGGTTTATCCTGACGTCCACTAAGAGTGGAACAAACATGCCCCATTAACCATTTTCAACGCCATGTCCTCTCTTTGTCTCATCCTAAATCACAGCTGAGGCACCTTAAAGTTGCCTTGTTTCAGTTTTAAACTAGCATTTTCCCTCTTCTCCAGAGACCCTTTTTTGCCTTGAACCTAACTCAGGGGTAGGCAACCTTGGCTCTTTTATGACTCATGGACTTCAACTCCCAGAATTCCTGAGCTAGTGGAAGAGACTCGAATGATAAAATCCACAGGTTAGGGGGCTCAAATTACTTGCCTTGCCCCGGGTGCTGACAACCCACGCTACGCCACTGCCTTTAAGCATCTTAGTTGCTCTTCTTTGTACCTTTTCCAAAGTCTCAACATCTTTTTTGCAATGTGGTGACCAAAACTGGATGCAGTATTACAGTATTTGATCTTACTAAGGCTTTATAAAGTGGTACTAATACTTCACTTCATATAACTCCTGAACAGAGTGAGAACTGAATTAAGCAAAACATAGCATGATTATTGTATTTCTTAGGAGGCTGCAAATCTAAATATTAGATTGACAAACTGTATGTATCATTTCATAAACTGAATTAGCCAATAGTAGCATCATTTTAATATAACCACTTTGAGAATTATGCTGCAGGTTTTAGCTATAAATATTTATGAATTAACTGACCCAGCCAAAGTGCATACATTATTGAGCAACTGCGTAGTAATGACCTTGTCGTGGTAATGCAACTGTATCAAATGATATGGTGTAAAATGAGAATATAGCCATTTTTTAACAAACATGTCAATAGTTTATCTCAAAACATTTAATGCAGTGTTCAATATACCAAATATCTCTCTGTGTGTGTGCCTAAAAATATGCCTAATAAGACAATGCTCAATATTTTTCTAGTCTAGATTTCAACAATATAAGGAATAACCACCATATGTGCATGCCAGATTCATCCACTGCACCAAAATCACATTGCTATCATCTGATTAAGAGTGGAAAGGCGAAGGGAATTCCAAAAAAAAGTCTGTTTTTACTTTCTTGATAATACAAGGGCTTTTGAGTGTATTGGTCACAATGAATTATTGATAGCTCTTTTTTTTAGAAAAAAATGTGTATGCCAAACCACCTGAAACAAGAATAGAATTATATCAATAAGAATTTTTTGCAGATGTAGTGCATCTGGTATGACTTAAGACAGTTGGATTTATCAGGGGAAATCTGGGTTCAAATGCTTGCTCCGGTGTGATACTCTTTAAAATGTCTCTAGAAAACTTGGCTTTATAGGTGTTCTGTAAGTTTCACTTTCTTTTTTTTAATAGAAGTTTTATTGATTTTTTTAATATTTACATATAGATGTATTTGTGAAACAATATGGTGGTTGGGTAGTTAAAATAAAAAATAACTAGCTGTAAATAGTTCAGGTTACATCAACAGAGATGCCCTCTCTAATTCCCTTAGTGATTACATAGTCAAAATAAACAAGTTAGTATATTTCTAGTTATAACCCAGTCAATCAATAAAATTCAAGATATATTTTCAGTAATACATATCAATATCCTGTTTTTAAATTTTATCTACCGTAATTGGAATAGGATATTCTAGAATAGCCTATAGTATATAGAAGAAAGCTTAATTTTGGGTAACCCACAATTCCCTATTTCAATAAAGAATAGTTCTTTTGTCTAGAAAACTTATATTGGTCATTACAAAACATTCATTTCATTTCATTTTATTAAATTTATATGCCGCCCTTCTCCCTGAGGACTCAGGGCAGCTCACAACAATAAAAATTAAAAAACAGAGTAAAAATTTAAAAGAGAATTAAGCAATAAATACAAAATTACAAAACAATTTAAATGATTCTATGAAGGCTCCATTCTGGCAGATTTGAGTCAGAGGAAAAGGAGAGAGGGGAGGAAAAAGTAAATATGACGGTACTCCTAATCAAAAGATGTTTCTCTCAGTTACTTCTCCATTTCAACCCACAATTTCATTTTTGTTTCTTTCCTATAAGCTGCAAAAAGAAACTGTAGAAGTTCAACTATTCCC
The DNA here is from genome assembly GCF_947247035.1 of Vipera ursinii. NCBI lineage: Eukaryota > Metazoa > Chordata > Lepidosauria > Squamata > Viperidae > Vipera > Vipera ursinii. The sequence goes on along the minus strand of NC_139512.1, from coordinate 223,908,723 downwards.
AGTAGAAAGTGATTATGAGTTTCTTGCAAGTCAGTGGCATATTGTTTTTAGTAAACTTTTGACTCCTAGATTGCCTCTAGACAAGCTCTAGACAAGTTCCAAGATGTTTCTTAACACCTTCAGAAGTGGTTGCCAGTTCCTTCTTCCTAGAGCTGAGTGAGAATGACTACCCAAGGTCACCGAGTTGGCTTTGTGCCTAAGGCAAAACAAGAACTAATAGTCTCCTGGTTTCTAGCCTAAGGCCTCAACTGCTACATCAAACTGGCTTGTTTTTATTAAAGGGTGATTTTATCAATGGCATCTGAATTTACCAGTATTAAGAAAAAGGCACACAATCTCTGCCTCTACCAAAACAGGAAAACATAGCTGTTCTCTCTCCCCCCCAAAACAGAGAGGTCCTGACCTGTATATAACTGGCTAAACTAAAGTAACAGGAAAAATGCCCTAATGTTTACAAAAGCTAATGGAATAAAATTTAATTACAAATCCCCAGCTTTAAATCAAATAACATTTAGTCCATTAGGCCTTAAGACTATTATCTAAAGCTTTAAAGGAACATATACTTTTCACTGAAGAAGAGCTATATGAAATTCTTCAGCTGTTTCCGTGAAGTGTGCAGAATCTTCAATTATTATAACAAAGAGAATTGGAGTTCTAGCTCTCATATCCGCAAAGTTATCAAAAGTTGCAAGCAGATGCTAACCATACAGATATCACGATTAAGGCATCCTGTTTGTTGTGACCATTAAAGTCTAGTTTTCATCTTAAAATTCTAGATTCAATACTATAGTTCAAAAATAGCCACTGAATATTCTATAAATCTTCTTAACCATACATCAATTATTAACATACTATCTTTTGATATGTCATTCCAAATTCTATAATATGATTCGGAGTTACATTTCCTTTACAGATCTAAAAGCTAAATGTAAAATCAGTGATTTTTTTTTTTGAGATTCCCCTTGATCCATAGAAAGATATTTTTATAGTTTATCTTTAGGAATCCCAAAAGAGAAACAAGTTCAGTTTTTTAAATCTAACTGTTGGCTTCCTTTTGTGCCAATCATACTTCGCTCTTGGTATCTTTAAATTCTCAAATGTATCTTCCTTTCTTCCTATACCCCTTATTTGAATCCAGGGAGTGTATCCAAATGTCAGTTTTGCAAGGAAGATGTCCCCTTTGTAATCATTGTATTTTTGCTTTGATAGTTCGGTTTTTGGTGGTTGATATAATATAGTTGTCATTAAATCAGTCAAGTCTTTTTGAACTTCCAATTCTATCTGGGTTAAGTGCTGTAAGTTTCACTTTCTGATGAGCATTGCTCTGTTTGTTTGTTTTCCTTAACTGCAGCCTCTTCTTATGTAATGATACCTATTCAATTTCTTAGTGACCCTGTTGTGGTTTTATGTGATATGGTTTCATAGTTGGCTCCTGTTGCCAGATTAATGTGCCTTTGGAACAGCTGTATCACTCCATCTATCTATCTATCTATCTATCTATCTATCTATCTATCTATCTATCTATCTATCTATCTAACTATCTGTCTACCAACCTACCTATTTATCTATCTATCATTCCTTTTATATATCAAACCAGTAAATCTGAACTTCAAAGATACAAGGTACTGCCTTTATGTCTTAAATCAGAGGCTATTACAACAACTGCAGTTCCCCAAGATCTCAGAGGTTGTCTTAGTACCGCAAAACATGTTCCAGAGTTAATAAAAGGATAAAATCAGGTGTTTGGTTCTAAAAACAGAAGAGTTGAATTAGGCTTATTTTTTTCCCTCTCCTTTCATTGCTCAGTCCCTGTGAGCCACTATAATGACACAGGAAATAATTAGTCCAGATTATTGGAAATGGTAGGTTATCTCTTTGTCTCAGCATTAAAGAGTTGACTTTGATCTCAGTGTTGTAATCTTATCAATTGAGGTTAATATAAGTAACTGTTTCTTGAACAAGAAACTGATGTTGTTTTCTCCTAACACTATATTCTAGTTTTATATCAGTGAAAGTTGTTGCTTGCTAATCATCAACATCATCAATTTAATTTATACGCTGCCTAACTCCTAGCAACTCTAGGCAATTTACAAATTCTTAAAAACATTTTAAAGAATGACAATACAAGAAACTCAAAAGAAACAAATATATTGGATTTCATAGATACTTATGGTACAAAGTTCCAAAGGTGGAAAAAACCTTAAAAGGACATATTATCAGACAAAGTTTGATAAAAGTACAGAATGCCACAAACCGAATAATGTCCAACAATCTCATCTATTTTTCATGCTGGAGATAATTACAGCAAGAAAATGTAATTATACACAACATGCAGATATTATGAGTAATGTTTCCAATTTTATGAGTAAATTACAAACACAAGTACTACTTAATAAAATATACCGTGGTTGATATATGCAAAAAATAAGTATAAATTCAGATCTCAAAAAGGAAGGAAGGATATAAAGGAGGGAAAAAAAACCAGAATTTGTAACTCTCATACAGAATCAACAGCACTTGGTAAAGGTTCCCCCGCACATGCGTGCTAGTTGTTTCCGACTCTAGGGGCCAGTGCTCATCTCCATTTCAAAGCCGAAGAGCCAGCGCTTGTCCGAGGACGTCTCCGTGGTCATGTGGCCGGCATGACTAGACACCAAAGGCGCACGGAACGCTGTTACCTTCTGTCGTGTCGAGCGACCGATCAGGGTTCCGGCCTCAACTCTTAGAGCCCCGTAACAGGGGTGAGAATTTAGAGGGACCCTCGCAAGGGTGAACACCTTGAATATGGAAGGATTTTGCCCTTTGCCACCGACCCAGTGTGCCGGACGTTCCGACGGTCACACTTGGGAACTGCGATAGCGCAGGAACAGGATCCTAGGACAAACTGAGGCACCAACACAAGTTTGTTCAATGTGAGAGAGCACAGAGTGCCCGGGGTGGATGGTGTTGCCCCCCCCGAACAGCTTTGCACAGCACTCTTTTATTGAGCAGTTTCATCAGGGAGGGGGAAGTACACACATGAGGAAGCAACATATGGAAGGTCATAGGAAAACATAGCTCATTGCATACAACTGCTAATGAAGAGGGCAAAGGTCATCACAGGAAACAATAAAGCATAACTTATCGTATACAAATGCTAACAGAGAAGACAAGGGTTATCACAGGAAGGCATAACTTGAGGCAAGAACAATTACAGGAGACAGGAAGCCATATCTTGAGGCAAGGGCAATTACAGGAGACAAGTCTTGTTATATACAATTGTAAATGGAGGAGGCAGAGGTATTTGTTGTATACAATTGTAAATGGAGGAGGCAGAGGTTTTTGTTGTATACAATTGTAAATGGAGGAGGCAGAGGTTTATCACTAGAGACAGGAATGCAGAACTTTATAACTTTCAATATAGAAGGCAAAAAGGTCTTTGGGAGTCTAGGATAACTACAACCTTCCGACCGTAGTGGTCCCTATTTTTTTACTTGCATTTTTACGTGCTTTCAAACTGCTAGGTTGGCAGAAGCTGGGACGAGTAACAGGTGCTCGCTCTGTTACGCGGCACTCGGGATTCGACCCGCCAAACTGCTGACCTTCTGATCGACAAGCTCAGCGTCCTAACCCACTGAGCCACCGCACTTAGTAGGATGTATATTAGGACATATAAACTCTTAATTAGATATGCTACAGAGACAGAACAAAAAAAAGCAATATGATAAAATACAGAATTTCAAAAAAGCAATTACAACAATGAGAAGAATAATAGGCTAAATGTATAAAATATACACCAAGTTATAATTTAAAAGAAAAATTGGTTTTATAGATGATACATATCTCCATCAATAATACCTAAGATGGACAAATCATTCAGTTATAAATGTTGAAAATGCCATTTTACAGAAGGAACATTTTATCACATATGGTGGACATGTAAAAACATGAAAGTATTGGTAAGATATACATAGTATAATGCAGACAATTTTGGAATTTAAATTAGAAATGAAACAGAACTGTTTTTTTAAGGTATAATCTCAGAAAACTGGTAAGAAATACCATAATTTAATGAGTTGCTTATAGCAGTAAGAATAAACTTTCTTCAATACTGAAAGAAAAATACAATCCTGACAATATTTGATTGGAAACTTAAACTTGGAGGAACTTCTGAAGAACATGACAGACTGAAAATGTCTCCACAAAAAGCAGACTCACCATTTGCAGCCACAAATATCAGCTCCTTCAACCCTCTCTGAATAAAGAGGACACAAGATTTACCCAAGCAGTTCTCCTTACAGCTGCTCCTTGTGAGGAGACCTCAGGACAGCCGTCTTCAGAGTGTGAGAGAGGAGGAAATTTACCACAGTTGCTTCAGCCTCAAACAGGCCTTTTTCAAGGACACTAAATTCACACTTCAATCCTTAACCACTTTTGGAAATTGCCTATTAACTGCTTCCAAGAAGTTAAGATACCGTCAAAGTGACAAAACTGTAAATACCTGGTGAACGCCTTCAGTTCTTAAAATAAGAAACTGAAGGCATATCTTTGTAACTTTTAAGGATTTAAAATAAACAGTAAAAAACAAGACAATGTTTTAGCTAAAGAAAGTTTTAAATGGGTTAGAGCTCAGAGAAGGTTGGACTATTGGATTCTGAATGTTAAGACTTTGAAATTAATCTTAAAGAAAGGGGAAACAAAAGCAATTTTTGATGTTGGAGACCTAACAAGACAAGTAACTTGCAATTATGTTCAGAGAAATTTTTCAGGAATTGGATTGGATTAATTATGTCAGCTGTGTTGTGTCTTCTTGGGAACAGACTGTTCCCAGAAGAAGTTAAAGAAAAACATGCAACAAAATCAACATGAATGTGAATGTCAATAAGAATTTGTCATCACCTATAAAGAAAAAAATGGATGAGACTTTAAAAATTAAGAAGGAAATTTTAAAAAACCCTGTCAATCCCAGAGAACAGTTGGAACAATTTGTTTTGATGGACTTACAAAAGAAGCTGTTTAAAGCATTGGAGGCAAGAATCAATACGAATGGATTAAAGAGCCAAATTCTTTTGTGCAAAAAGTAAGACCACAAGTCAATTTGATGAGGGTTAAAATGGGACATATTGCTATTTTAGGTGGTTCTTTTTTGGATTTCTGATCTGGACAGGAAAAATGTGCATTGGATTTATTTATATTTAATATAGTGTTAAATATATCCTAATTGATCAGCCTTTAAACTGGCTCTGATTTTTTTTAGTTAAAATAAAGAGGTTTTGTGAATATACTGTTTTTAAAATTCTCCCTCTTTGTTAAGTTAAATTTTAGTCCCATGTTTATTATAGAACCGTGTTGGCGAACCTATGGCACGCGTGGCACAGGTGGCACGCGGAGCCCTCTCTGTGGGCACGCACACCGTCACCCCAGTCCTAGGCCTTCATCTGGGTTTTATAAAACCTTTTTGCTTTAGATTTCCGCCGCTGTGCCAAAAAAAAAGTTTCAATCAATCAATCAGTTTCAACTTCTTACGGGAAAAAAAATCAGGCAAAGTTGGAATTGATTGAACTTTTTAGTTCCACCCAGTCTGCCATTACCACCACAGCCATGCCCACCCAACTGAGGATACATAAGTGGGTTTTGGGTTGCAGTTTGGGCACTCGGTCTCTAAAAGGTTCGCCATCACTGTTATAGAATATTAGGATTACTTGACATTTGCCAAATGTAGTTTTCTTCATTGTTAAGAGCTGAAATATATCAAGTTTAACTGAATTGGATAAGTTGCTGTTTTGGGTGGTTCTTTTTGAAATTGTCATTTAGAATAAAAAAAATGTTTATTCAGTTTGATTACAGTTAACATGGTGTATAAACTTTTTTCCCTACTGTTATTTTAGAAGCTAGGGATATTTATGAGCTTGTTGTTTTGTTTTTTAAAAAAGGAGAAATGGTCCCTCTTTGTCATGTTAAATTTTAGTTTTTGTTTATACTAGGATAAACTCTATACCTTTTAAATGACTGAAACAGGTCTAAGTACTCCAGGGTTTTCATCAGCTGCCAGACTAAGTAACTTTTTAAGAACCAGAAATGGAGGGTTGGAGACTGCTTGATCAATATCAGAGACTGTTGGGTCCAGAGAGGCCCCTGAGGAGTAAATGCACCTTTTTCAAGCTTTTAGCTGTAAACTACAATCCTGTATTTCAACATTGGTGGCTAATTACAATCTACTCTGAGAAGATGTGGGAGTAATCTGCAGCAAATTCAGCTAATCTGTATTAGTATACATTAGAAACACAAGAAACGAACTTGGATAGGAAATAAATTAGACAATACAACAGATACAAATAAAACACATAAAGACATAGAACCAGTTTAGTCTAGTGTTTAAGGCAGGAGTCTTCAAACTTGATCCTTTATGACTTGTGGACTTCAACTCCCAGAATTCCTCAGCCAGGCATGCTGGCTGAGGAATTCTGGGAGTTGAAGTGCACAAGTCATAAAAGGGGCAAGTCTGAAGACCCCTGGTTTAAGGTATCAGGCTAGAGGCCAGAAGACAGTACTTCTAGTCTAGTCCCGCCTTAGCCATGAGAACCAGCTGGGTGACTTTGGGCCAGGCACACTCTCACTCTCTCTCTCTCTCTCTCTCTCTCTCTCTCTCTCTCTCTCTCTCTCTCTCTCTCCCCAATCCACCTCACAAAGTTGTTGTTTGTGAGGAAAATAGGAGGAGGAAGATGTGTTGGAGACGTCCACCATCTTGAGTTATTTGAAAAATAATAAAGGCAAGATACAAATAAATGAAACAAAATAACCAACCAATACAAAGTGTCTGTGGCAGTCCAATATACAGTATTTACTGACTTGAAAACCAAGAGGTGTCCGAAACTCTCCTTCTCAGAAGACACAGCTAGATATAATGTTGGAAGCTGCTAGTGATTCATTTAGCAAAATCATTCTCCTTTTTTAATGGGAAATCTTACACTCTTGCATATAATTCAGATCTTTCAGATGTCTTACTTAAATGGGGACACAGATGGTTTCTAAATACAAATGAGTCATGCCCTATATTAAGTATTAAAACACAATTTTATCCATATTATTATAACAAGCTATACACTCTATAAAAGGGATATATGACCCAGGGTTAAATTTCATAAAGGCTCAAAATAACATTTGTTTGAAAATACACCAGGAACTCAGCAAGGAAATGAATATATGCTACAAATTGCAGAATTGATTTGAAGTAGGAGATAAAGTTTCCACAACAAAACAGAAATGGCTTAGGCAACATTCAGCAAGAGCACATCAGTAAAAGCAAACAGAAACAAGCATCTTTCCTGGATAAAATAAAATACGTTCAGAGCCAGGCAAGTAAAACATGATTGCAGAATAGCCAGAAAAGTTTTGAAAGATAGTAACAAAAGAGAACTATATTAATTAGGCATGGGGAAAACTTTAATTCACAAATTAAATAAATTTACTGTTTTTTCAAATTTATGTGTTGGTCCAGGATATGTAGGATCACAATAACAATCCTAGAGAGGAATGTTCTTCTTTCTGTCCTTTCCATCAAAATATAACCTGAAACAAAGCCAAAAGCTTTCTCCAGCTCCATAAGATTATTTCTCAGAATGCATCATTTTACACCATTTCAGACCAGACACACTGACTGAAAGCAACAACAGACCCCAATTTGGCATTTTTGGGTTGTTACAATCAAACAAGGGAGGAATAGGTGGCGGCTTAGGACACCTGTTGAGGCAAAAGTACCTAGTTTTTTTTCTCCCTTGTGAAATTAATAGCATCAAAGGAAGTGTTAAGTATCGGGATCGGTGAGGCATTGACGAGGCAGTGGTGAAAAGCAACAACACATTTATTAAGTTAACACAGAAGCATCACGAACTGCCGCTTAACTTCTATTGATACAGGCCACCGCTAGCGGTGGCCAATGGAATTAAAGCAGTATTTCCCGCTTAAAACACAAGTAACAATTCTGGAGACAAGCAGTCTGGAGTTTAAACAGACACAGCAGTTAATAAGGGATTCCAAGTAATTTGCACCAATACATAACACCCCTTCCCCCTAAATAGTTCACAAGGTCAAGTATTGAACATAGTGCTGCAAATACTTTGGTGGCCTTTGTGACCATTCCAAACGTGTCAGAACCTCTGGAGGTCCCCAGTCTACCAGCTCGCCTGCCAGGCTAGGTAGACTGGAACTGTTGGACCCATTCACTAAGGGTAGACTTGTGTCTCTTTGGCTGGTCTGTCTGGGTAGACCTGAGCCAATGTCCATTGGTGGAACAAATTCCGTGGAGCTTGAAGTCTGGAACGTCTGCCGGTTTCACTCAGTGGGTGCAGACTCTGCATTCAGGAGGGACTCGCCATCCACTAGCACCCTGTCCCCTCTTCTGGGAGTCTCACCAATGCTTGAAGACTCCATGCCGACCCTGGGGTTGACTTTCATGTGAGTCATGAGTCAGTGACTGGTTTGCTAGTGCCTGCGCAGTTGGTCAATGTGCCAGTGTAGCACTCGACCGTCTTCCAGGACTTCGTAAGAGAGTGGCCCTGACACCTTACCAACCACAGCTATCATGCACAGTGCCCCTGGACTGTAGTTTTGTGCCCAAACACAGTCGCCAACTTGCAAGCTTCATGGTGGTTTTGGCTGTGCTGAGTCCGAGGCAACTCGGTCTAGATGCAAACGATCCAGCTTAGTGATTAAGCGCTGTCCCCATCTGAGTTCTGCTGGGCTTCTGCTCATGGAAGTGCAGGGAGTTGTGCATTGGCAAAGAAAAAAGTCTGCCAACCGGTGCTGCCAATCGCCAGTTACTATTCTCTTTAACGACTCTTTGGTCGTCCGGACCATGCATTGCACTTGACCATTCGAAGCTGGGTGAAAGGGGGCTGAAGTGGGATGCCTGATCATGTTAGCCCTCAAAAAAGACTGAAATTCTGTAGCGGTGAATTGAGTCCCATTGTCAGATACAAGTACATTGCGTAACCCGTCTGTGGCAAAGATTCTGAGCAGTTCCTGGGTGGTCCTGGCAGTAGTCATAGTAGGGACAGGGGCAACGTCTAACCATTTAGAGTGACTGTCCACAACAATGAGGAACAGTTATCCCTGGAATGGTCCCACAAAGTCTATGTGGATTCTTGACCACAGGTTTTGCGTGGTTTCCCAGGGATGTACTAGGGCTTGAGGCATTTTGGGTCTGGATTGCTGGCAAATGTGGCAACTATGTACTTGGACCTCAATATCCTTATCCAACCCTGGCTACCATAGGTAGCTTCTCATGAGTGCCTTCATCCTGACAATTCCAGGATGTGCCTTGTGTAGAGATTCTAAGACCCTAGTCTTCAGAGTTGGGAACTATGACCCTACTGCCCCAAAGAATGCAGCCTTTGTGAGCTGATAGCTCATCCTTCCTCCTACTGAAAATTTGAAAGTCTGTCCCCAGACTAGTTTCCGCCCACCCTGTGAGCACCCAGTTCAAAACATGACTTAGCGTTTTGTCAGAGACTGTCTCAGCAGCCACATCCCCAGCGTGAAGGGGAGACTCTGGCAAATCTTGGATAGCCAGGATGCGGGCAGCCGGGGCGGGGTCAGGCTCTTAGTACAGCAGGGGCAGTCTGCTTAGGGCGTCCATGTGCCCCATTTCCCTGCCTGGTTTATGAATTAGTCTGTAACTATAGGCTGAAAGATGCATCACCTCAGCATCTGTGGGGAGAGGATCTGAGGGGTTTGTTTGTCCATTGTGAACAGACCCAGAAGCTGTTTGTGGTCCATGAAGACCATACAAGTAGTCATGAGTTTTTTTGATACCAGCCACTATGGCCAGTGCCTCCTTATCTATTTGGACGTAGTTGCATTCTACTGAAGACAGGGTCCTTGAGTAATAAGCTATGGTAGCTTGCCTCCCATTAGCCATTAAATGGCTCAACACGGCCCCTATTTCATACGGGGATGCATCACATGCAATGCTGATAGGGAGCTTTTCCTTAAAATGTGTCAGCATAGAGTGTGATGACAGCAGTGATTTGACTGCCGTGAAGCTTTTCTCGTGGACGTTCGTCCACTGCCAATGTGCCTTCTTGTCCAACAGCCTGTATAAGGGCTCTGCCACTGCGGCTTTGTGTGGCAGAAAGGCATGGTAAAAGTTGAGCAGCCCTAAGAATGCCTGAAGCTCCCCCTTTGACTTGGTACTGGGAGCCTGCTGAATAGCTTTGAGCTTGGATTCAGCCAGGTGAATGCCTGTGGCATCTATGCGAAACCTGAGGAACTTGGTTGAGTCTATACCTATTTTTCATTTTTCCCAATTCAGCTTCAGCTCCACTTCGAGGAAACGCTGAAGGACAGCTTTGAGCCGTTCTGCCAATATTTCTACTGACTCCCCAGCTATGAGGACATTGTCGAACTAAGGGCACACACCTGGAATGTTTTTGAGTGTGCGTTACATCACACTTTGGAAAATCCCTTGGGCTACACTGACCCCGAATTGGAGGTGCCCAACCCTGAAAGCACCCCTGTGGGTTACTATGGTCTGAGCTTCTGCCATGGCATCATCCACAGGCAGTTGCTGGTACACTTGTGCCAAATCCAATTTGGCAAATAAGCGACCTCCCTGTAGTGACGCCAAAATATGGCTGACTACAGGCACCGGATAGGCATGTTCTTGAAGTGCTCTATTTATAGTGCACTTATAATCCGCACATATGCACACCTCACCGTTGCCTTTAAGTGGTGTAACTATGGGGGTCTCCCACACACTGCAATCTACTGGCTGCAACATGCTTTGTTGCACCAGCTTGCCCAGCTCTGCATCTATTTTTGGTTTGAGGGCAACAGGCGCTCTGCGAGGCTTGATCTTGATTGGGGTTACGGTTGGATCAAGGTGGAGGGCAATTGGAGGTCCCTTGTACTTGGTTAAGCTAGGGCTGAAAACATAAGCAAATTCCTGGCAAACTGCTGACAGGTCTGCAGCTTGCATTCTGTTAATGCCAGTCACATGGATGCCCAGGGCTTCAAACCAGTCTAAGCCGATGAGGGTTGTGCAGTGGCCTTCGAGTACCACGACATCAAGGGGACCCTCAAACTCTTTGAATTGAACCTGGAGCATAGCTTCTCCCTTAACTGCTACGCGGGAATTTTGGAACTCCATTAATGGCAGATTTGACGGCTTGAGTTTAACTCTTTTGCTGCTGCAGTAGCAAATGTTGTTAAAAGTTCTTTGAGAAATTATGGACAGGGCTGACCCTGTGTCCAGTTCCATGTGGCAGGGAATTCCTTGAAGCTTGACTCTAAGCCTAAGCTTTTCTTTAAGGGGGTGATGGGCACCTGTTCTAAAATGCTCCTTCTACTGGAGCAATAGCCAACTCTGTTCTGCCCTGGGGTCCCTGTACCTTTCCTGAGGAATTCTTCTTGTGGAACGTCCCTCTGGAGACCTTTACAGATGGCGGCGATGTGGCCTTGTTTGCCACATGCCCGGCACATTGCTGTACGGAACCTGCACTCCGAACGCCTGTGTCTGCCTCCACAGCCTGCACATCAAGTGAAGGGAACTGCCTTCTCAAATGGCCACCGCCCACTTTCTGGCAGCTTCCACAGCGGGTCAATCTCATTGTCCATATCAGGGTCGTTGTTTCTTTCTGCGTCTTCATGGTGGACAGTTTCTGGGCTGGCAGTGTTCTTGGAGGGCCGTAAGGCTTTGACGGCTCCACTGGTAGCTTCTTCAGCCATTATCTTTCAGGGCGTCTTGGAACGTCAAGGTTTCCTTCACAAACAGCTTCTACTGAAGGTCCCTGTTCCTCAACCCACATACCAAATGTTCTCTCTGTCTCTCTTTGAGGTCTGTGAAATTGCAGAGCTGGGACGCCTGTTGTAGCGCGGCTATAAATTCGGCAGCAGACTCTTCTGGTTGCTGCTCCCTTTGCTCAAACGTGTGTAGAGCTTCAGCTCAAAATGTTCCTTGAGCTTTTTCTTGAGTTTGGAGTAGGGGACTGACTCTAGTGTAGCTGGAATGACAAGGTTTACGGCTATATTGAATGTCGCCTGGCCACATACGCACAGTAGCATTGCGCCCTTTAAGACATCTTCGCTAACTTGGTTAGCCCTCAGATTGTTCTCGACTAGTGAAATGTATGAGCTCCACCTCTTGGGATGCGACACGTCGAACTCCGACAGCTTGCCGACCTTGTCCATGGTTAGCTGTTAAAGGTAAAGGTAAAGGTTCCCCCGCACATGCGTGCTAGTCGTTTCCGACTCTAGGGGCCGGTGCTCATCTCCGTTTCATAGCCGAAGAGCCAGCACTTGTCCGAGGACGTCTCCGTGGTCATGTGGCTGGCATGACTAGACGCCAAAGGTGCACGGAACGCTGTTACCTTCCCACCGTAGTGGTCCCTATTTTTCTACTTGCATTTTTACGTGCTTTCGAACTGCTAGGTGGGCAGAAGCTGGGACAAGTAACAGGCGCTCACTCTGCTACACGGCACTCGGGATTCGACCCACCAAACTGCCGACCTTCCGATCGACAAGTTCAGCGTCCTAACCCACTGAGCCACCGCGTCCCTATGGTTAGCTGTTACCGACCTCTTAATGCCTTGTGCTGCTAAGGGCTTCTGTGTTGATCCTAGGGATGGGTCCCTAGGATAGGATTGCCTCCAGCATGGCTTGCTTGCAAGCAGAGGGGGGGAACATGGTTCCTACCAAACGCTGATGCCTGGTCTTACCCCTAGTGACTTTTGGCTCTCTCTTCCTTAGCAGCACATCCCTCTCTCGTCGCCACTGTTAAGTATCGGGATCGGTGAGGCATTGACGAGGTGAAAAGCAACAACACATTTATTAAGTTAACACAGAAGCAGCACGAACTGCCATTTAACTTCTATTTATACGGGCCACCGCTAGGCGGTAGCCAATGGAATTAAAGCAGTATTTCCTGCTTAAAACACAAGTAACAATTCTGGAGACAAGCAGTCTGGAGTTTAAACAGACACAGCATTTAATAATGGTTTCCAAGTAATTTGCACCAATACATAACAGGAAGTAAAAGTAATTTTTGCTCTTTGGGGAAAGAACTGGCAACTAGATACAAAGAAGACACACAGTGGATTTCAGGACTGAAAATACACAAAATATTTTGCATTATCTCTTGTAAAAAGCAAGGGCTTTGTTGGTTAAAATCATAACTGCTAGAGGAAGGTAGTCTATCCAAAAAAGAAAAAAATTACTTAGAGCAAATGGCCAAAGCTAATATAAATAGCTGGTACCAGACATCAGAAGTCCTCATGACTCATTTCAGTTAGATTTAGAAGCACTAAAGTTAATTCCTGCTATTGCATAAAAATAAGGAAAATCTTATTAAATACAGACTGTTCCTTATAATTCAAGTCCCACCGCCACGCCGCCCTTGGCATATCTGCTTAGAGGTCAAATCATATCAGAAATGTATTTGTTTGATATTCAGACTTTTCAGTCTTTAAGATGTGTCTTGCTTCCAGAGCAAATATTCAACTAATTGGAAAACACATGAGATAGAAGTTAGATTTAACTGTGCTATCCTGCTCTCTTTCCTCATGAACTCTGCCTAATTTTTCACTACCCCAAATCACTTAATATCTGAACAAGCAGAAGGAATGCAAAGCCTGGATAATTGTTCAATGCTTCAGAGCAAATGCAGGCTTTTTTATGATATTACACCTTCTCGTTGGGTTAAAGGATAAAAACCTGTCTTTCTTACTTTTTAGAGTATAGTACTTAAATTCCTTTCAATAGCCTCCCACTTAAAAACAAGGAAGGGAAGTTTGCCCAGAATTTTAATGATTAGTATTTGTTCTGGTACTTGTCAGAGCAGAGGAATCCTCTGCCTTGCTGTCACCTTTCTTTAATTCCATTTTGGGCATTTTTTTTTCTGGCCTTTTCTCCACATTTTTAGAAATTTCTTTTCCAAACTCATTATTCTCTAAAAATGTCTAAAGACTGCCATGTTGTCATCTCAAGAAGAAAAAAAAAGCAGCTTTTAAAACAAGGATAGGGGTGGATCTTTTCCTAGACATGCTGGTTCAGGATAAATCTCATTTTCTCATTTTTCTCACCTGCGGCCGGCGTCAACTTCCCTCCGCCCAGTGCGCTCCCACAGAGAGGGCCTCCTCAGGGTGCCGCCGATCAAAGAATGCCAATTGGTGGCCCCCAGGGGGAGAGCGTTCTCTGTGGGCGCGCCAGACCTTTGGAACCGCTTACCGGTTGAGCTCCGGATGGCCCCCGACCTTCGCTCCTTCCGACGCGATCTTAAAACATTCTTTTTTGAACAAGCTGGCCTGGTCTGACGGGATGGGGTTGGGTTTTTAAAACTAGTTTTAACTTTAATATGTATTGATTTTATGGGCATGGTGTTTAATGGCTTTTTAATTTTTGTATTCAATTTTTATTGTGTATTGCCCTGTTCACCGCCCTGAGAAGGGCGGTATAGAAATCAAATTATTAAATTAAATTAAATTTTTGGGAACACTCCTAGCAGTGACAGTGATGAACTCTGAAGGCTTTTCTGCATCTTCATCTGGCAGTCAGCAGAGAATTCCAGTCTGGAAAATAACTGGCAGCTTCCTCTATGGCACAGGTCTGCAACCCGCGACTCCGGAGCCGCATGCGGCTCTTTCAGCCGTCTCCTGCGGCTCCCAGTCCTCTGCCATGTGCAGTCCAAAAAAAAAAAAAGTGGGACTAAAAAAGTTCAACCAATCAATTCAAATATGCAGGGTAAGTGCATATCTTGCCTTGGCTCCACTCTTCAGACAAACCCTGTTCTGCGCATGTGCGCATGTACGCGCATGCGCACACATTTTTTGCGGCTCCCAGTTTTTCCTTTTGTGAGGGAACCGGTTCTGAGTGGCTCTTTCACTGTTTCAGGTTGCTGACCCCTGATCTATGGAGTGGAATGAACTGGGGCAAATTAAAGAGCCTGCCAGAGCTTTAGCTTTATTGAACCCGTCCAAAGGACGATATCTTTAACAATTTAGATATCCTAGGGAACAGGATTAATAATGAACTAAGTGTCATCTCTAATCACATGTGATTAGACGCAGACTTTAACTTTAGTCATAGTGTATCCCTGGCAGAAATGGCTTTCATACTAGAATTCTCCAATTAAATTAATATAAAAGCACAATGCAGTAATATTTCATTTTTAACTCCTAGATGGCTATTCCAGGGCAGAGAATTTTGAAGACCACATTGGACATTCTCTCACATAATAATATAGATAGAACTTATGAAATATTTTTCAAAGTTGCCTCTAAAATATCCAGAAATCCCTTAGGAAATTATCTATTATCATTTAAAGATGCTTCAGATCATCACATAAGAGACAATGAGAGGAACACAGAAAAGGCATGCATGATCTTCCCTCCAGTTTGTGTCTATGGAATCCAATTAAAAACATATATTAAAAATGACCAACAGCTTGCAAGATTACCATGAAGAATTTCAGTGGTTTTAGTAGAGATCTCTACAGATTTCAGGAGCAGAAGCTGACATTTTAAGTGAAAACTTCAAATCTCATGTTATTTGGGGTACTTTAAAATTATTACTCCTATTATGCAGTTGATGCAGTTGACTGAGCCTTTTCTAAATCCCAAAAGTTCTTTAAACCTTCCAAAAATTTCAGCTTCAGGTTGCATCTCTGTCCATCTTGTAATATTTTACTGCACAGCCATGTAACTATTCTTTTTTATGACAAAGATTGAGGATACAACAATAAACAAGACATCTCTGCTGAAAGGTAATAGTTAAAGATTACAATGAGAATAGTCAAACTGTTCCAAATTTCGGGTTTGGAATTCCTTATATGGATAGTATGCAATATGCATTATCTACGATACAGTACGAACTGTGTGTGCATCTGGATTATTATCAAAGACATAATCGGAGAAAGGCAGCAAAGTAATATTTAGCACAAATGGAGTATGATAAAGGAAGAAATTGGGATATAGGGAAATGGTCTTTGAATTTATCAGCAGCTTTGTTTGAAATACTGTTTGAAATATCCATTGTAAATGTTGCAAATATTTTATTCAGCATAACAGAATTGGTTTGAAAAACTTGTACAATCAGAGTCATATATACTTCTATAGAAAATGACACATCCATTACTTCCATTGAATCTAGTGCTCATATACAGCTTTAAAAAGCTATTAAAAGATTTCATATTGTGAAATAATTGCTACTTTTATGTGGAATTTTGCAGCCCTAGAATATAAAAAGAACAAACAAATGAGTACTTACAATGAAGATCGGGGTGCGGGGGGAGAGGTAATAGGACTATTTGGGTATTTTGGGCATGAGTTTATGTGTGTAGGAAGGGGAAGCAACTGATATGTCAAAGAAAGAGAAAACAGATTATCTTCTGCACTGGATCGCACTAAAAATTAGAACAGAATACCTTTCCATTCACAGCATTCATTCTTACAGTTAAGTTATTTGCTTTGACACTAAAATAAAAACAGCATGTCAGCAGAAGATTCTACTATTCTGAAGTTTTCCCAAACCAAAATAAAATTATTTAAGAAATGACAGGAGATTAATAAAAAGCAACTGCAGTAGCCAACAGCAGTAGCTATTTGCAAAAGAATCAAATGCTGGCAGCAGAGGGCACCAACTTCCTTTTATTATATTGAATAGCGTAACCCAACCATAAAAGTTTGAACTCTTATGTAAAATTTCCTGCCCATCATCATAAACTATTCATGTAAAATTCAGTAAGCATAAATAATGTAGAAAAATCAAGTTTCCCTATAAATGTAATTCATTTAGCAAAGAAATTTAAAAAACTAGCAAGTTGGTTGGTTGGTTGGTTGGTTAGTTAGTTAGTTAGTTAGTTAGTTAGCTAGCCAGTTTGGTCTAGTGGTGAAGGCACCAGACTAGAAAGCAGGAGATTGTGAGTTTTAGTCCAAACCAGGCATGAAAGTTGAGTGGGTGACTAAGGGCCAATCACCAAGAAGCTGTGAGTTCTAGTCCCGCCTTAGGCATGAAAACCAGCTGGGAGACTTTGGGCCACTAATACACTGTCAATCCAAACTACCTCACAAGGTTGTTGTGGGGAAAATAAGAGGAGGAAGGAATATTAAGTACGTCTGCCATCCTGAGTTACAGTATTTATAAAAATAATAAAGATGGAATATAAACAAATGAACAAATCAATAAAGTAAGTTACAAGTAAGTTGAATTAGTAACCTGGTTGTTAAGTGGATCTGGCTCCCCCATTGACTTTTCTTGGCAGAAGATCACAAAAGGTGATTTCACACAATCCCAGGACACTGCAACCATCATATCAGCCAGTTGCCAAGCGTCCAAATTTTGATCACATGACTATGGGGATGCTGCAATGTTTGTAAGTGTGAAAAACGGTCATAAATTACTTTTTCAGTGCCATTGTAACTTCAAACAGTCACTAAATGAATGGTTGTAAGTTGAGGACTAATTGTATGTATATATTTGTGTGTGTGTGTGTGTGGATATGTATATACGTATGTGTATATTTTATTTATTTATTTTATTTCCATTTATATCCCGCCCTTCTCTGAAGACTCAGGGCGGCTTACAAGCTTAGCAGTAGCCTTCATTCTATGTATATGCCTGCTTATTAGGGCTTTCACACACACCCCAAGTGGCATTATTACAAAGTCAGCTTATTGCCCCCAACAATCTGGGTCCTCATTTTACCTACCTCGGAAGGATGGAAGGCTGAGTCAACCTTGAGCCTGGTGGGACGCGAACCTGCACTAATTGCAGGCAGCTGGTGTTACTTAAGGAGGCATTAGCCCACTGCTCCACCAAGGCTCTATATGTGTATATATATATATGTATGTATATGTATATGTATATATGAATGAACCAATTAATCTTCAGAATGTTTTAGATTCCATCTTTCCATTATAATCAACCATGCCAAAAGATTACTTAGTACAAAAGTGAAAAAGCCTAAATATAATTAATGATTAAAATAAATTAATGTGACAAAAAAGAGGAAAAAACAATTAATTAACAAAAGGGGAGGAGAGATTTTAATCAATATCAATACAAAATTAATTCTATTCTTGGTTTATTATTAACTCTAGACCACATAGAATCATATTATTTCTCCCTCTCATTTTTCAAACATAAAGACTTTTCAAAAATAATCTCAGGAGGATAATTTTAAGATTAAAATTTGTATGACCTCTAAAAAAAATTTAGATTTATACCGTATCTTTCTTCAAATATATCACAATATAATGAATTAAGTCTGTGTACATCAGGCATGTCAAACTGCCAGCTCACTGGCTGGATGTGTCATGCTGAAACCACACCCACCCCGTTATCGGCAATGGGGGAAAAGTCCCGATATGTCGTGCGACGTCACTTGTCATTGCAAGTTTGACATGCCTGGTCTACATCTATAGGTAGTATTTCAATAGACAACTGAATGGCTAAAAGTAAAGGCTAAATTCTCTATGGTAAGATTAATGTTATCCAAATAAATACTACATCGAGACTAATGTATATTTTAAGGAGTCTGTTGTTAATCCCTATTAGATAATGTAGTCAATTAGAGAACTTAATGAGAAAATGTTTATGGCAGGATGAAACCAAAGTGAGATTAGCAGCTTTAACCAGCCAGTTTTACTTCAACACTTACTGTATATTCTGTTGGAATAAAAACTTTTATGAATATTCCCCTCTTTGGGCATACTTGGAGAGTAAATGTGTAACACCTTTAAAATCTTGTCAAGTTTTCGGGTCTAGTTATATTTAACAGGAATCTTTATTTGTATCTTAGAAATCTGCCAATTATAGCTGGTCAGTAATAGGTAAGTACTTTTGATCCCAAATTATATGAGAAAATGATGTCTTTTGAAAGTAAAATGGAAAATGTCTTATTAGAATGCTTTGGCCAAACAGGATAAATATCTCAAATCAGTTAATTACTAATGGTTATTTTAAAGACTTGGAAAAATTGCATTTTGAATATAATTTACTTACAATATTCACTTGCAAATATATACTTGGTTGAAAAATATATTTGGTAAACAAAATGGCTCAAATGTTTTAGTAGCCTCTGAGGCAACTGCAGTTTTAGGATTCTTAAGAGTTGAGCATATGAACAGAAACAAGAATCAATTTTATAAGGAATTAAAATGAAAATTAAAGTTTGTTACCTATCTGAAGATCCAAATGAAGAACTGGAATACACAGTTTGGAGAATCAATAGGTAGCAGCATTAAGAAATGTTAAGTATACCTCTTTATGATTTAAGAGGAAATTAATTCATGAGGAATATTTTACTATATTTATTGAATCTCTCAAAAATACTTGGATCTTATATTTGGGGGGGGCTAGCTTGTCATTAGCTCAGATGATCTGTTCTTGTCTAGCTATAGTTTTAAATCACTACATAAATTAATACAGTTTTGGAAACAAACACTGAAGATCTGAACATGATGTTGAATTATATTCATAAAATATGGAATTTGTCATCGTAGGAAGAACTTAGGTTCTCCAGGGCCCTAGGGTATGGTAAAGAAGTTAATTTTATGTGAATGGAAGTTAATTAACTTCCCAATGAATTGGTGGGAAGAATTACAGGTAGGTCAAAGAACCCTTTGGATATTAGGCATCTTAAAGATATCAAGGGCAGTGTTAATGGTTGATATACTCTTTCAACTTTACACTTGTGAAAATTATACAGATGCCCATGATTATAGTGCTAAATATATCCATAAATAAATAAAAAGGATAAAAACCTGAAAATATTCAGGAATAATTTAAGTATCTACTATGCAAACTTCAAAGTAAATGAGACGATAGTCTGAATTGCCTCATAATCCCAAAAAGTAACCAAATTATTTATTTATCAATACATAATTATTAATACATAAATTTATTTTGAGAAGTATAGTTGGAGAAGAGACAGTCCCTGTTTAGAAGCAGAGAAGATAGAATTAATTATTTATAAGGCTAGGCTCCTCTAAGTAGAAGATAGTAAATACATATAGTAATGGTATAAGAACTCCAGTTACATTATGATAGCAAATCATCTCTGAATATCTTGAAGGGTGAGGTAGTACAATGATAATGTAGGCCTCTTCTCATAGAAGACACAAAGAACAATGACTGAGTTTTCAAAAGTCTCTTGTGGTTATAAAATTAAGTCCAGCAAGAGCTTTAAAATATCCGTTTACGTGCACCTATCCCAAAAATATGATGATGCTGTTAGCCCTATTCAGACCATCTGCTGATACACTTTGCTGAAGTAAAATTCCTGCATTTAGAGATGGATGTACCTTTTGCCAACAAAATGAGAAATGGAACATTTTCTCTTTACTGTGTTTTTTCCCCAAATACAAATGAACTTTTTTCCATTCTGTTCAGCTAGTACAAATGTATAGTGCCTGTCTAGTAATTGGTAACATGAAGATACAGAATCTTATTTGACAACCACTTCCAAATGATTGCCTTTTAACTTGAACATTCCCACTTTATCCTCTCCCAGAGAGAAAATGATGTTTTCTGATATCTTTGTTAAGCTCATTGGTTAACTGAACAGGTAAAGAGAAATCTGGTATTTTTCTTGAAATATTCCTGTGGCCAGATTTATTTCTTTAAGACAAATATGATATGGCTTAAATTTGAGACAGTGTTATGCTTTTAAACTAACAACATTATATTAGAAAACATAATTCCTGGCAGTTTTTAAAAAAAACTTTATGTCCTCCAGAGGAGCTTGACCAACTGCCATAATTCCCAACTCAAAATGTTCGAAGGCTATTTATGGTTCATGGATTCTACATTCATGAAATCTGGAAAGTCAGCTGTTGTATTAAGAATACTTTGCTGCAAGCATTAATAAAATATACAACTCTAACATGCCCTCTTATATATAACACATTAATTGAAGCACTGATAACTCTCAGGGAATATTCTGTAACATGAAGCTTCAGTGTAGCTAAAAAGATAGTTGCTTTCATCCTTACATAATAACAGCTAAAAGGAGATGAAAGGTATGGATATTATAAGACCCAAGCTTACACAACCAACCTCGTGTACATGCACCAACGTTTTCTGAGTCACAGCCATTTCTTTATGCCAAATTATCTAACATCCCTGTTTTCCATCCACTGGAATCAAAGATATGCTTATCTATGGAATTAGATAATATGACAATATGACAGGTTCCTTACCAAGGCTGTGGACATCTGCAGAGTGCTTTCTGCTTGCCCTGTTGTTATGGATACTTTTTAGCTTCCTCAGCCTAAGAACATGAATTGAACACATGAATGGCAAACTGAGCAGCTTCCATTTCTCCACTCTTACTTGCTTAAAGCAGCACTGCTGGGCTGCCTACCCAATTATTATGCCGTCATTGCTTCTGTGGGGAAGGATAAAATAGCAACATTTTTGATAAACCAAAGGAGAGTTCCTCTCCTGAGGACACATTCTTTAAGATCCATTATTTTAGATATTTAACAATCTGGGATGGGATGGGATGGGATGGAATGGAATGGAATGGAATGGAATGGAATAGAATAGAATAGAATAGAATAGAATAGAATAGAATAGAATAGAATAGAATAGAATAGAATAGAATAGAATAGAATAGAATAGAATAGAATAGAATAGAATAGAATAGAATAGAATAGAATAGAATAGAATAGAATAGTTTATTGGCCAAGTGTGATTGAACAACAAGGAATTTGTCTCTGGTTCATAAGCTCTCAGTGTACATACAAGCAACCAAGTGATAGGTCATAAATCATAAATCACAAATATATCTCCAATGTTAATTTTTTGACGTTGTATATGATGGTTCAATCCCAAATGTTGAGGGATCTATCTCAAAAATGGTTTTGGAACTGATACATGTAGTCTACTTGATAATGGGACAGAGGAACAGATAAGCATAGAGAGAGTGAGGGACTTCAACCTTCTCTGTTTAGCAAATTCAGCAGAAGAGAAGAATGCTACCAGTACCTGGATCTTGCATTCCACATGCACACAATCAATGTAGATAAAAGCCAATGTTCTATAGATCCCTGAAACTTCAGACAAAAGGCCTTTCCTGAATTATTTTTGTTTCTAATATTCTCTAAATGTATATATTAATATATTCCTACTCCTACATAATTAGCACATCCCATGACTGTCCAGAAGGTGATTGTGCTGTAGCTTCATTCTACTAACAAAACTGAGAAGACAAGTCTTTACATTAGAAAAGATCTTTAAAAAATAGGTCATCTGCTAAAATTCCAACAATATATTAAAAGTTGGATAATTTTAATATAGTCAATAAAAACCACTTTAGGAGCCCTACTTGTCCCTAGTACAAAATACAAAAAACTCAATTGTGTTTTACTGCTCAATTATCAACTGTTGTCAAGGTACCTATATATAAATCCCACCTAAATGCCCAAGATCTCTTGCCAGAGGTAATACATGTAAAAAGCCCCAAAATAATGGCACAGTATTTTCCCCCCCATCTTAGTTGGTGACTCAAATAAGAAAACTTTAAGACTGATTATGTCTTAAAATTTAAGTAGTTGTTTTATTACTTTGGATCACATGAGTGTAGAAATTCTCAATTCTGCCTTTAAAAAGAAAGCAGGGAAAAGGAAGAATAGAACATGTATCTCTTACTGCAGAATCAATTACAAATAAATACTTTCGTGGAATATTGTGACTTAATTGAATATTGTAAATTGCAAAGGGAATTAGTTTGAAACTTAAATAATATTACTGTACAGCAGACTCCAATATGCAAGAAGCTTTGCTGGTCTAAAGTAAACACCCATTTTTCATCCTAGTAGGTCAGATCCCCCTAAAGACTTTAAGTTTGATATATACTTCCATTTTTAATTAGAACTCAGTTTTCCAACACCAGATGGAAAATTTGTGGGTTATTTTCTACAGGTTGCAAGTAGTTTCCAATCTCTTTTATACCCTTCCTGTTATAAACATTCCACAAATAATGCAAATATTTTCTTTTTTTTCTGTCTTATCAATAAGGTTCAAGATGGGCTACAGTACACTGAAACCAAATGCTAATAGCATCAAAGCACTGAAAACATGACAAATTATAGATGACATCAAATTCAATTAAAATTGTTCTCATCAACAATTATTTCATAGAGAAGCAACAAAAAGTTGCTCACTCTGCGATTGGGTTCGTACATTGTATTAATAATGATTTAACTATGATTTGTTCACTAAGTCACAAAAGTGGGGTACAAACAATTTATCAAGGTAAAATCAAACAAATCACCTTATAATTCTGGCAATATGTAAATCCAGCCTATAAAATAGCTATAAATTAGATGTTTCTGATACTAATCTCAAAATCAGAGAAAATAACACTGGACTGAGCTTAAATATTAGTACACTCTAACTACTGTATATGTGAATAGGCATAATGTAGTCTTTAAAATTGTCAATATTTCCAAGACGTTTTAAGCATAAGCTTGTGCCAGATAATGAATCTAAAAAAGTAAAGTTGTTGGACATGATCTAATCAAAGCTTAGAGTATCTCCAGTAATTTAAATGGGGAAAAACTGTTCAACAGTTCAGCAACCTGGGAGCCAATTATACGAT
The DNA here is from genome assembly GCF_947247035.1 of Vipera ursinii. Taxonomy (NCBI): domain Eukaryota; kingdom Metazoa; phylum Chordata; class Lepidosauria; order Squamata; family Viperidae; genus Vipera; species Vipera ursinii. The sequence goes on along the minus strand of NC_139512.1, from coordinate 223,885,145 downwards.
ATTACCAGATTGGTATAATAGGAACCGGGTGTGACCGGGCTCATCCCAGAAGAAGATTGCAATTTTTGTGATATGTTTCAAAGACAATGTAAGAATAGCGGATGCATCTCTACATTTCAACAGGCTAGAGCTGCAAAACTAGTGACAGTCTGGATTTTTGCAGCCCAAAATCTGTAGTTCTAGCATAAGCTACAGTAACATCCATGTATCATAGGGAAAGGGGGGAGACTCTGCAGAACAGGCACACAAAAGTGGAGTTGTTATTATTTTGCTATCCCTCCCAGAGTTCCACAAAAGTGAGATGGATGGCATATAAATTCAATAAATAAATAAATAAACAAACCATGAATTATTATAAGCAATGAGTTGTTTTAAGCATGATTTCTTAAGAAAGCCACAACAGCTAAATTTGTAGTTAACAATGAATAAACAACAAAGTTGCATTGACTGGAATCACACAACATGTTGTAACAATTAAGCAAAAGACAAAATTTACATTTTTCCAGAGATTTGTGTGTCTCCCGCTCCAATGGCCTTCCAGAAGCCTTGAAAAGCTGGCTATTCTCTCAGGGTCTGGGGTAGAATGGCTGTGCTTCCCTTGTTAGATAGGTTTTGGGATTTTGGATGTACTGTCTGGAAGATGTTAAAAAAAATTGTACCTTTCATGTTATATATTTTGTATCTTGTTTGTTTCACCTGGCCAGCCACTCAGAGTGGTCTTGGCATCATATAAATAAAATCAATCAAAAATAAAAACGTGGTATCTAAAGCCAATTGTGGCAACAGCCCCAAACACAACTAATGAACTCCAAGCAGTGGTGGGATTCAAATATGTAAACAACCATCTCTCTGTGTGGATGCCGCTTCCAGAAGTCCATTCTGGGCCTGGGCAACAAAAAATTAGCTACCGGTTCTGCCGAATTGCTGCGAACCGGCTGAATCCCACCACTGACTCCAAGCCATGTGCTACACACCAAAATGAGTAGAAATGTAGGATTGTGCTGATTCACTGCTCTGCCAGGATAAATCTATCTTTCTAGCTGATAGCAGGGGCAAGGAGAAACTCCTCTGGTGAGTTTGCAGAAACAGAGTCAAGAAGTTGCTGATTCAAAATCCCCTGTGACCAAGACGTTTTGCTTTGGATCCCCTACTAAGAAAGACACTGGAGGAAGGAAGCCAGACAGAAATGTGTTTTACCTGGTCTAAGTCTGTTTTTACTATCAAGGGGAACATGAATGAAAGAGAAGATAAAGATATATAAATATTTGTGACATGGGAGCTGCCTTTTTTCACTTTGTCTTGCTGCAGGCTGGGTGTGTGTGTGTGTGTTAGATTACCATGAAAATAATCACATTACTGAAGTTAACAGGGTGATATTCTGGGTCTAAGATTAAGATTTTTCTCCCTTATCTATCCTAAAACAGGAGAAAATGCTTCAATCCTAGGAGGAAGGGAATTCAGTTTTTTAAAGGTATAATAGGAGCCTTAAACCTTTCAAGGTTAAATCTCATTATTCTTTAAATCTCTCTGTCAAAGATGGGGGAAAAAGAGTTCTGTTCATTTCAGTCCTCCTAGGCTGCCTCTTTCTAAGTTATGCAAAAAATGGATGCTACAAGGAGGACCAAACCTGTGTGATACAGGTAGTCCTCACTTACCAATCACAACTGAGACCAGCAACTACACCATAAACTGATAATGGTTATAAAGTGAAATGTCACATGATGATCACACATAACTTAAGATGTCAGTTCATCAATTCCAGCAAAGGTCATTAAGTGAATCATCATGGATTGTTAAGCACAACAGGTGATTGCAACTTGCGATTTCCTGCTGACTTCCCCACTGACTTTGCTTGTTGGAAGCTGGCTGTTGCAAATGGCAATCACATGGCTGCAGGACACTGCAATGGCTGCAGGTTCAAAGTCAGGTTACTAAAGAAAAGGGGAGGCTGCCCTCCATCCTTTCAATTCTCCATGCTATTGCCACCATATCATTTTTATTTTCTTAAAAAAAACATCCCTGGGTTATACATAAAAAACAGAAATATTTTCTGAAATAAAAGATTGGTGCTTCACTTTGCAGGAAGCTAGCCTCTCAATTTTTAAAAACTAAACATTTCATTAAAAATGCGGAGAAGGCTTAGAAACCTACCAGGCATCTTAAAAGGTGTCCATGGCCACAAAAGCATCCCCAGGTATTCCCACTGGTGTCCCAGGGCTTGATACAATGAAAGAGCTGATGATAGGTAGTATAAACACTACCAATTATGTTGTCTCACAATGCATTCTGATCTTAGTAGTAAAAATATACAACATGTACCCAATAGCTTTAAAACTATCAAACTCAATTGTTCCAAAATTGGAAGGAATTTTGAAATCCTCCTTTAATCAGAATGAAGTCACCTCATGGTTGAGAACAACTGAAATAAAATTCAGATTATACGTGGTCCTCAACTTATGACCACAATGGAGTCTAGAATTTTGGTCATATGTTGTTCTAGTTTAAGGAATGCTGACTCTGTAAACTGCTTAGAGAAGGCTGTAAAGCACTGTGAAGTGGTATATAAGTCTAATTGCTATTGCTATTGTTTAGCAAATCTTTCAACATTGTGCAGAATGTAAGAAGGATGTATGATGTCTCCTTGGTTGTTTAATGTATTCATGGATAAATATGGAAGGAATGCTCATGGTGATGTTAGAATGTAATACTTGGAGGCATGAATGTGTATGCACTTTTCATTAGAAATAATACTATATTATTGGCTGAGGTACTGTATGATGCAACAAGGAGTATAAATCTGAAAACATACGTTTCAAAGCCAAGGTATTTTGCTTGACAAGGAAAAAGCCGTGAATTATTCCATGTTATACAGTGTGTGTGTGTGTGTGTGTGTGTGTGTGTGTGTGTGTGAAAAAACTAAAATACATGAATTTATTTACCTTAATAGAAATGTTTACAGAGAGTAGGAAAATGAACGGAAGCATTTAAAGAGGTGCAGATGCTGATATAATGGTCTGTTGCAAAAAAAGAATGTTGAACATTCATTGTGGCTGTGTTTAGGAATATGCTTCTGCATATTTAGTTATACTAAAGTGGTAATAGGCTAGGTCAGAAGAAACATAAAGATGAGTTGGATGCAGTGGAAATAGTATATTTATATATATAGGTGGTTTTAAAAAAAGAAAATAAAGGGATGTATGGATGCTGAATTAATGTGGTCTGTAACTAAAAGCAAGTGGGAAATAAGTGGGTTGGTCAATGTACTAGAATCCAATAGCCAAATATAATTTTGAGAGAAAGAGGAGGACACTGAATAAGTTATGTTGCATGAAGTAAATGAGATCCTTTAAGAGAGAGAAATGAGGTTTAAAGAGCATAAAAGCAAAGTGGTATATGGATACGCTGAAAACAAGGGTGGTTTGCAAGGACATAAAGACAGGGAGATGTTGAGTAGTGAAGGATACTGGCGTAGAACTGTATTTAGATGTCCTTTTCTTACCTCTTGGCTAAGTGTATTTGATTTATTTCATATTCCTTTTCTGTGCTTTACATAATCTTGGTTGTTTCTAAAGGGAAAAGCATGATGGATATATATGTATGCTGAACACTGGACATCTAGCAACGTTGCATCAGTTAATAAAATATAACTGCAGCAGCTATTCTCCTTTGACTCATGTAGTTTGGAAAGCCTCCAGTGAGATGCTCAAGAAGGAAAAAAAGGCAACTTAAGCATTCTGTTACTTAAATTGTAGGAGAATGGTAAATGTTTATTGAACTTGATGCAACTGCATTTTAACTGTTCTTACAACCAAATAAATGCAGAATATATGGTAATTGATCCTTCACATTAAAAGTCTACAAAATTGTTATCCTGACTATTCAACAATCTACTAATAAGTGTAACTATTGTATTATTGTTAATTATACACATTTTCAATGGTTTAAACAGTGCATAAAATCATTTTGTGTATACACGTATATGTATGTATGTATGTTAGTGACTAACAAAACAAAAACTTATTTTTTTAAAAAAAAAAAAGAAAGCAAAACAATGTGGCTTTCCCCTCTATCAGCTATCTGTGGCGGATAAACATGCCATGCCCAAGTTAACAGTTCTGGAATGATAAGGATGACTGCCCCAAAGTGCTTTTTCCAAAAGACAACTGGGCTTTCTTGGTATTTTTTTTCTTTAAAAGCATTTCACTTATCATCCAAGAGTACGGTAAAACAGAAGCTTCTTGGATGAGTCCAGTTGCCTTTTGGGATAACCATGACCTGGATGATTGAGTAATGCCACAGATGATAGGATGACTATTCTAAAGAATGGCAGTTGTTTCACCAAATTAGGGCCATTGTAGCATTAAAATGGAAAGATGATTCAGATTGACATCCCCTAGTATTGTATCAGTCTCTAGTTTTTTATGCTGGACCAGGGCAGAAATATTCCTTGCAATCAGTGACAGGCTGTGATTATCAGCATTAAGGATTCCTTTCTTTCACTTCCTAAGTTGCAGAGACATAGTTTTCTTTTAAAAATTTCGTATTGTTACTTACTGTATTGTGGATGTAACATATTAGGCATTGCTGTTCAGTAATATAATTTTTTTGCAATAATTTTCAGAACTCACAAGGGATTTTTTTTTCATATTATACCTTCAGCTGGTCATACTGTTTACCATAGATCTATAATTCCGGAGATCCTATTTTTTGCTTTGATACTTATTTATTTATTTATTTATTTATTTATTTATTTGATTTATATACCGCCCTTCGAAGGACTCAGGGCGGTGTACAGGGCAATAAAAATAAGAATACAGGATACAAGATTTAAAGTTAAATGATTGTGCCCAATGTAGTAAGTTAGTTAAAAATAATGTTAAAACCCCGAACCCATCAGACTATATGTTATTTGTGTGTGTGTGTGTGTTTGTGCCTTCAAATCAGGGAGAAATCCCTGCAGTTTTCTTGGCAAGGTTTTTCAGAAGTGGTCTGTCATTGCCTGCTTCTTAGGGCTGACACTGACTGGCCCAAGATCACCCAGCTGACTTCAGGATTAAGATAGCACTACAGTAGAACACATGGTCTCCTGCATTCTAGCCTGGTGCCTTAACTACTATGCCAAATTGGCTCTCATATATACTATTTATACCTTAAATATATTAAACCCCACTGGTGGAGAAGGAAATCATACAGATGTATCTGCATATCATTTTAATTTTTTTTAAATTTTCATGTGAGAAAATACTTAGCAAGAGCTGCATATCAATCAGTGCTATTTTTGTCCTGATTTCTTTTTCAGGGTAAATAGAATTTACCTAAATGATAAAACACCAATTCCATTTATAGCAGATTACCTCCAGATTCAAATGAGATCAAGGCTGCATCCATAATTTTCAGAAAGGAACTAATAATCATATGAATAGACTCTAAAGTGAATGGTTTGCATTCAGATGGAATACTGATGACTGACAATGTTTGATGTTATTGTTCAAGATCTGAAATAAGTTTTTATTTGATATTAAATGTCAATATTCAAGGTGTCAGACTACTTACTAGGTGAATATGAGAGTCCACGAGGATTATATAAATGTTTTAAGCCCTAAAGAAGACCTTATTCTCACCAGTTTAGAACTGGAAGAAAACCAACACCAACTAAGCACAACAAAATGACATTAATCAACTCATCTTTATGAGAACACACCTGACAATTTGGTTTGTTCATTAAGCCAACTTTTCAGGACCTCTTAAATTTGAGCCACTACACTGGAAAAGCCAATGCATATAAGTGGCCTAACATTTGATGTCAAGCCACTGACATCACCACAAAAATAATGTGACAGCTACAATAGGAATTTAGTGACTTTTTCCAGGATTACCCACACTCTTGGTTCTCTCATTTTTAACTAATGCAGCCAACCATAGCTAAACCCTTCTTCCCAAGAACCTCTACAAACAGAGCATAACTTACTCAGTCCAACTACTCCTTGTCCTGTCAGTTGTAAGAGAAAGAAGTACCTATTTCCTCATGGGATGGAGTCAAAAGGCAACCATCTAGTTCAGGAGAGGAGAAAAAAAGTGCACTGGCACAACCCCTCCACCCCCATCCCCATCAATTTGCATTTCACTTTTTTTACATAAAGAATAAGTACAGGTGGTCCTCAACTTACAATATTCATTCACTGACCACTTGAAGTTACAGCAACACTGAAATAAAGTGACTGTTTTTCACACTTACAACAGTTGCAGCAACCCCCCCCCCCAGTTACATGCTCAAAATTCAGACACTTGTCAACTGGCATATATCTGACGGGTCCTTGATGCTCTCTGAGCTTGGTTGTTTTGTTGCAAACATTTCATTACCAAAACTTAGGTAGTGATGTTGATGCACTGATGATGTTACCTACTTTGCGTAATGAAACGTCTATAAGAAAACAACCCAGCTCAGAAAGCAACAAGCACCCCTCATGTCAACCCCGAGCTACAAATATTCTCTTTTATTGGCATGTATTTATGATGGTTGCAGTGTCCTGGGATCACCTTCTGACAAGCAAAGTCAATGGGGAAGCCAGGATTCACTTATCTGTGCTATTAACTGAACAACCGCAAGGATTCACTTAACAACCGTGCCAAGAAAGGTTATAAAAGGTAATAAAAAAAACCATCTTGCTTAGCAATAAAAATTTTGGGCCCAATTGTGGTCCTAAATCGAGGACTACCTGCACTGGGGAACATAATCTCAAATCCTGATTACGTGTGCCATCCAACCTGGTGCAGAATTTAACAAGGAACAGAGATGTAGCTTTTGCTCAGTGTCTTAAAACTCCGGAGGAGAAAAGCTTTGGAAGTTTGTTTGGCACGAAATGGACCACTGCAGAAAGCAGGAGCGTCGCCTCGCCTCGCCTCGCCTCACCGGCAAGGCGACTCGTGTTCGCGGTCGGCCTTTCTACACCGGGCGGCAATGTCGACCTAAGGAACGCGGGGTATTTGCCTTCCACGCGAGATTTTTCCAAGGGAAAGCAGCCCACCCAGCTTCTGATTTACAGCCGTCCTCGCTTCTCTTTCCACCTCCCTCAAACTCCTCCGCAGCTGGCTGACCTCGCCTCGGGACTAGTAGGCGTCGCGGAGAAGAGAGACGAGGCGTTTCGCCTCTGAACCCCCAGCAGCCTATGTAGTTCTTTGGCTCTTTTTTCTTTTCTTTTCCTTCCTTCCTCCTCTCAAAGCAAGCCGCCTTCCCACAGATTTAACGGGCGGGATGGGCGCTCGGTCTTTACTTCTTTGAGGAAACGGTGAAGTAGGTTCGCGCTCTCTTCACACTTCCAGGACTCTAGAAATGGAGACCGCGCCCGAGGGCGTCTGTGTGAGGCAGCGGCGGAGGGAACCAGTCCGCTTGGGCCCAAGCGCATAGTGCTCCTCCCTGCCCTCTTATCTGCCCTCGCCGCGGCTTGGCAAACGGGGGCCCAAAGACACCACCCCCGCGCCGCCGCCGCCATATCCCCGCGGAGCGTTTGCGAGGTCTCCGACAGAGCCTCGTGCTGGAAACCCCGCGCGCTTCTTGGCCGCTTAGACTGCAGGGGTCTTCAACCTTGGCCCTTTTATGACTTGTGGACTTCAATTCCCAGAATTCCTCAGCCAGGCAGCTGGCTGAGGAATTCTGGGAGTTGAAGTCCACAAGTCATAAAAGGGCCAAGGTTGAAGACCCCTGGCTTAGAGAGCCTCGCCGCCTGTGCGCTCGAGAACGAGCAGGGGAAGCGAGCGTCAGTCCGCAGCCCCTCAGCAGCGGACTGCGCCGCACTACCGAGGGAATGCCGGACGGCGGTCGCCCCAGCCAAAAGAACAAGAGACACGTGCCCGCGGACACGTTTTCTCCCCCCCCTCCCCCGGCACTTTCCGCGGCAGCGGGATAGTCTCCTCTCGCTCTAGCTTATTTTCCAGAAGCGCCGTGTTTTTTTTTTACGCGCCTGTTCCCGCTCCCCCGGCGCGTCCTCGACCGTTCTCCCATCTTTGATCGGAAGACGCTCGCCGCAGTCCCAGTCGTTTCTGAGTGCTACCTCCGGACGGTGGAGGCTACCTCAGACACAGGGGAGCGTCCTCGGGGCCTTCCCGGTTATTTCTGAGAAAGTTCTCCCTCGCCCCAAAGAGAGGCCGCCGTCGTTTCAACACCTTCCGTTTGCCCAAACCGGAGCCCGGCTTTTAGGAGGACGCCGTCGTGTCTGCTCCTTCGATCCTTCCCTTGTAAAAAGACAAGACACCACCACCACCACTACCACCATCCCGAGTTTCCTCCCTCGCGCTTTCTGACACAGCTTCCATATATCGTCGCTCTCTCCCCCCACCAGCCATCCCAACTCATCCTTGGTTTTTCTCTCACCACACTTCTACAAGCACCTCCGGGACTGGGACTTCGGTCCCCACAAAGAAGAGACGGGGGATTTAAAACACACGTTCTGTCACCCCAATATTTCTCAGTCATCCTCAGTATCAATTCTAGGTGCTTTAAGCCTTCTCTCCCCCCCCTCCCTTCTGCCAGCTCGTACGAGTGTATTCATGGCGGGAAAGCGAGGGATGGCCGCCGTACCCCCACTTCTCAACAGCAACGATGCCGATTGTGGCTCTGAACCCACGCAAATACTCCCCCTCCGCGACCGAAATAACCGCAGCTGTCACAGAAAACTCCCGTTCTTCTCAACTCCGTCTGCCCCACCGTCGTCCCCTCCCCGAAACAGCCTCCGCAACAGATGCTACCCCAGCCCACCAGCATCGTCTCCCCATCAACGCCACGTCGAAAGCCTCTCTCCCCAGGCTTTTGACTCCAACGGCCCAAGGTGAACCCCTCTGTCGCCCGATAACTACTACGGTACTAGAAATCCCGGTCGGAACAACCACGCCGAGGCAAACGGCAGCGTTTCTCTCTTAATGACCCCCCCCACACACACACACACACAGGACTTCATCTTACCAATTCTTTCCATCTCCTGTTCGGACACCCACCCGCCCACCCTCCGGAAACCCACACACTCCCGAGAGTTTGCTAAGCTTAACGCTAATTCGCCGCCGGCCGAGCATCTTTGCTCGAGGTGGCTCGTTTCAAATCTTCGGCAAAATGTATACTGAAGGTATTGTGTGTACGTGCGTCTGGAGCGCGTGTGTGTGTGTGTCAGGGGGGCTAACCTTAGATGCCCCCTCCTGCCTCTCCGCCCCCGCCCCACACCACCACCCATCATCATCATCATCATCACACGAGGGTCCTGGGCGGTCTTGCTCATTGGCTGCCCGCTTACCTTTTTCAGCGCGGACATTCTAGTGCATTATTCATTTAGCGTATTAAGTGGGTTGCGTGCAGCGTTCAACGAGTCAGGTGAAGGAGAAGCCGGGGCAGGAGGAGATAGTAGTGGTAATAACAGTGGTGGCAGTAGTGAAGGTGAAGAAGAAGTAGAAGAAGAAGAAGAAAAGAGGCAGAGAACTATGCATAATAACATTATCTCCCGGGTGTATTTGTCTCATAGACTCGCGCGCGGCCGACACACATTCGGAAAACGGCGCCGCTGGAAGTTCCCTTGTCGCGGTCCAGGCGCAGCCGGCTTGCTCCGTGGGAAAAAAAAAAAAAAAAAGAGCGGCCGTGCGCTGAGCAGAGCGGCTTTGCTCGCTGCTGCCGCTGTCTCCGAACCGCTCTCGAGGCGGAATTCTCACGTTCTGCGCAGCCGCGCACGGTCTCCCGCACCCTCCCCCTTCCAGAGCTCGGCGGGCGGGGCGCGGTTCAGTCCCCGGCCAGGCAGCCCTAGAGGGGAGAGGTCTTCCCCGCCCTTGGAACGCTGGCGTAGGGACCGCCCCCTTCAGCGCAAGGGCCAATGGGAAGCCAGGGCTTCTGCGGATAGATACGCCGGATGGAAAGAGGAAGGTGGGAGTGGGTCGGAGCTTCAGCAACAGCAGCAGGAGAAGGAGAGCGTGGAGGGCTTTTTTCCACCTCGTGCCTGTGATCCTCCCTTTGTGAGGGGTGTGAGCCTTTCGTTGCTTTTGTGGGACACATGGCCTTGAAAAGGAGGAGAGAAGGTGAGGCGGCGGGGCGAGCTGGGGAAACAGGCAAACAAGAACCTCACTGTGCAGGAAGCAGAGAGCTCAAGCGGGGACGGGCTGGACAAATATCCCCCCCCCCACCCTCCTCCCAAGTATAGTAGTGGAGTTTGCTGCGATCGGTAGAGAAGAAGGCATGGATAAGGCACTAAAAGGCTAACGAGAAGAGCCTCAAGACGTTTCTGCTGCCAAGGGGTGAGAAGATTAGAAGAAGCTGTGGAAAGAGGTCATCAAACAAAGTGGATGAGAGAGAGAGAGACATTAGGTTTGCTCATAATGCCTGTCACATGGGTCGGTGGGCAAAGTAAGGTCCTATAGAACAGCGTTTCCCAACCTTAGGAACTTGAAGATGCGTGGACTTCAACTCCCAGAATTCCCCAGCCAGCATAGCTGGCTGGGGAATTCTGGGAGTTGAAGTCCACGCATCTTCAAGTTCCTAAGGTTGGGAAACGCTGCTATAGAAGTGAAGCTGACAGGTGACACAGTAAGGTTTATCTGTTTCGGTTCCACCTCCAGGTAATTCACACATGAGTTGCCAGGAAGCACGGATCAACCTGCAGGCCAGCAAATCTGAGGAATGCCATACCAGGAAAGACTGGACTCTGTTATTAAGAAGTCACATATCCTAAGATCCCAAAATTGGGGGAATGCTGAATGTCAACTTGGCTAGAAAAGATACCTTTCAATTGCTAAAGAAAATGTGTTTGTCATTTTTCAGCCAAGTGCTGAAAAATATTTCAGTGAGTGACTGATGATGAAATTATATATTACTAGTTTTTATTTCTCTAATATTGCATCGCATACATATACAAGTTTTAATGTTTTTAAAAGAATGCCTGGGACCTTGAGATGAATTGATCTATATACCAGATAAAGCTAATTTGTCAGGAATGCAGCAAACCACAATTTTGAAATTGAAATTGTCTGCTTACAGAGATAGACCTACTATTACATAAGTGAGTCAGCTCCATCCAGAGTGGGTAGGGGGAAATAGGTAGTGATTGCCCAAGGACAAGACTACCAGGAAAAAAGTGTCACATGGTCTCCCAGTCCCCCCTAAATTAACTTGCAGTTTTCAGATATAGTCAAATAGCCTGTCCTGATGTCAATGTTAAAATAAGACAACAGTGGGATTTGGTATTTAAACTGGAAAGGCTGATAACTTATTCTTCAAGCTGCTAATAACTTGCATCAGTCTTATAACTAAACCTTGGAAGATAAAATAGAGTGATCAATGCACTACCTACTAAAGGAGTTGCATTATTCTAAAATTATGCTTGTAAATATGTTGGGAAGATTTTTGTAGTAAATTTTGGAAGTTTTAAATTCTTCTGGCTAGATTCAGAGGGAAATATCAGTGAACAACCATTAGCCTAGTATAGGCCAAAATGCATTCTTGACTGCTATGTATTTCTCTACTTTTTACCTTCGTATGGTGGGATGGCATTCATCATATCTGCTGTCATAAGGAAGTCCTAATGTGGAAGATGCAAAAGTATTTGTTTATTTAATATTTATATCTCACCTTTATAAATTACTCAAGGCAGCGAATGTACCTAATTTTCCTTCCTCTCCTGTTTTCCTCACAACAACTCTGTGAGTTGGGTTGGACTGAGAGAAAGTGACTTGGCTACCAGCCAGCTTTAATGCCTAAGGCAGGACTAGAACTCACAATCTCCAGCTTTCTAGCCTGGTGCCTTAATCAATGTCTAGTCAGGGTTGTCAAACTGCTGGCCCACAGGCCGGTTGCATCATGCAGAGGCTGCACCCACCTCAGCTCCAGCAAGGCAAAAAAAGTTGCAATATGTCGCAACTTGTCATGTGAAATGGCGAGTTTGACACCCGTGGTCTAGGTCATTATTCCTGTATAAGTGAGAAGTTTATAGAACTGGTATTATGGCAGGAACATAATGGCATGATATGAGTGGGGCTGCATTTCCATGAAAATTATAAATTATTTCCACTGGCTGTAATATCTTCTGTGGAGCCTGACTATAAATCAAAATATTGTGAAAGTAGAGAATCTTATCCAGAATGGGTGTTTTTTAAGGGGAGGGGGGCAAAGTTAGTTATAGCTTAATTTGCCTTAACTTCAGTTCTGTATTAACCAAAAGGAAAGGGTAAACTGTAGTTAACCGTCCCTCCTGGCTCTCAAAAGACAGCAAGTCACAAATTAGGGCTATCACGACTCCAGGGTTCTTTCCATTTGATTTTTAGGACTTTATTGGTATACAGGATGTGATCTGAAATGGTATATGTAGGCGGCATGGGGCAACCCAGCCATGATGATTTATTTTTTTTCTGTAAGAGTTCATTAAAAAAAATTGAATCAGGAAGCATCACCTGACCAGTCATTACCAAATCACAATCAAGATACCTGCCCCAGAGCAATCCAGAACTTGGAATGTCTGGTGCCAAACTTTTGTATGCCATGAAAAGGTTTCCTGAGTTGAGGGAAGATGGAAATTGCTAGATTCACACCCAACAGTATGCTATAAAATGCCTCGCTTAATTTTGCCTTTTGTATGTTCCTATGATTTCAACTATTGTCCATTGTAAATCTCAGTATAAGATGTGTAGGCCCAGCTAGATGGCAGTACCGAGCTGACCTTGACTGACCTTTAAAAAGTAATCAGGGTTGGACCTGGTTAGTGTTTATATGGTAGATATAAACACCCGAAGGCAGGACAAGAAGCAACTGATGGAAACTAACCAAGGAGAGAAGCAACCTGGAACTAAGGAGAAACTTCCTGACAGTTAGAACAATTAACCAGTGGAACAACCTGCCTCCAGAAGCTGTGAATGCTCCAACACTGGAAGTTTTTAAGAAGAGACTGGACAGCCATTTGTCCGGAATGGTAGTGTTTCCTGCCTGAGCAGGGGGTTGGTCTACATGACCTCCAAGGTCCCTTACAACTTTATTATTATTATAAAGTCTTTAGGTTAGATTTGGAAAGTGAAAAAAATATCCTGGAAGAAGGCAGTAATGAATCTCTTTATAATATTTCCAAAGGAACTTAATGAAGATATGCATTATTATATGTGAAGATGTCTAATATAACGTCTTTAAAAGCCATGGTTCTAAACACTTTGTATGTGTGAACCCAGCCAGAGAATGTAAACAGTGATGGGTTGCTTGTTAGAGGAATAAGTCTTAGTTTGTCAGTAATGCTAATTGGGAGTACTAAGTTATGATTTGTTCAACCTTTTCAGATAGTGGGAAAACCTGAAGAGTAGCAGTTGGACACAAGGAAAGAGCATAAATGTGCATTTACAATATTAGTTTTGGTTATCTGTTTAATCTATTAAAAGGTTTCCCGTCATTTAGTTATTCCAGTGAAATTAGGAATGACAAAGAGAGCTAGATTTTTCACAATTTTAAAATGTAGATAAGGGTTCTTGAAATGGTTGTAAAACCATAGATTCATTTACCATTGGAACTTCACTGTTGAAGCAAAGGAACAGCTTATCCTTTGGGTCAGCAAAAAACTTAACCAGTGTAATTGTCAGTTCCACTCTTCCTTTACAGCTGTTCTGGCCAAATTATGTGATTCTAACTGATGGGTGTGCTAATACACCCTTCTGTTCGTCTCTCCAGAGTGTGCCATTCTTCCCCTTGGTAAATGTCATCTTTAGCATGGAAAAGCCAAGCTGTTTTATTTATTGATTCTGTGTCATTTTTGCCCATTGCAACATTTCATCTCCGCAGAAGTTCACCAGCACACCAGTTCAGGTTTGCACAAATCCGCCTCTGCCCTCAATTCCCCTTCTCTTTTAAGTTTTATTTGTAAGAATTTCATATATATCATTTGGAGCTAGAAGAGAAGGTTGACCACATTAAGGAAATTGACAAAAACTGTTCGGAATTTGGAGATATTTATCTCTCCTTTCCTTGAACTGTTTTGCATAATCATCTCTCTTCAATAGCATAAGGGGTAGTGCAATATCATGCTCATGTATAATGGGTAAATTGGGGAGAACAAGAGATCGGAATGGGCTGGAAGAAGCAACTAGGTTTATATAAGCTAGGTATCTTTACAGGTACATTTTGAAAGGCGGAACAAAGAAAAGATCTAGTTTTAACTGAGAAGCAGCAGATGCTAGCCATTCAAGGGGAAGGTGATAAAACCATACACACCTGGTACAACACCCAGAGACAGTTGTTTTGCCCTTCCTTGTTTGTTTATGGCCTTCAAGCCAGTCTTGACTACTGGCAATTGCCTGGACATTTGCTGCAGTCTTCTTGGCGACATTTTTTCTTTCAGAAATGATTTGCCCTTCCCTGCTTTTTAGGGCTAAGAAAGAGTGACTGGTCTATCGTCACCCAACCGTATGGGATTAGGGCTCACAATCTCTTGGCTTTGTAGCCTGATGCCTTAACCACCATACCAAATTGGCTCTCTTCTTGCGTTAGCTGCTACAAAACAATATTGACTTTATAGACAAAATCTTAAAGTGATTGGATATGATTTATGTACCCTGTTATAATGAGCCCCTGTCACCTTTAACAGGAAAAGTTTCTTTTAATCTGCAGCACAGTGAGTACAGACAGGTTTAATATTGGGCTGAGAACTAGATAAGTCTGGTATAATAAAGGAGGAATATGGGTTGCTGGAATATACTGGAGTCTGTTTAAACTTCAAGTATTTTGTCTTGTTACTTCTGTACATTTTACGTCATCTGTCCTTTCTGCATGCTTCATGTTTCTCCTCTCAATTTCCCTTTTAATTAATTTTCCAAATTAAAAATAATTTCTTTAGCGTTAAAATTTTTGGCTCCTTTCTTCAAGGAGACTGGAACAGATTCAACTTTCATTTGTACAAAATCAGCTCATCAGAAGTCTATACTGTACAGATCACAGAATTTTTACACAATTGATGTCGGTTATGCCCTTTTTTCATTGTAGAATCTTATTTGCTTATTTGGTTAGTAAAGCATAACTTAGAACAGAACCTGAGGTAACAGAAAATTAAAACCCCTTTCTTGCCATCACGTATTTCTCTAAACTTTATCAAAATAGGTAGTTTGTTTTGGTATCCTATTTCTTGGATGAAGTATATTTATGGAAGGTTAGTTAATGGAAGGTTTCAGTACTAATCTAGGATATTTTTCTTGTTAGATATCATATGATACAGATGATGGCAGGGGTCCGGAGTACCTGAGGGAACACCTGCTGCCGGCATCGACTTCCCTCCGCCCTGTGCGTTCCCACAGAGAGGGCCTCCTCAGGGTGCCACCGGTCAGAGAATGTCGACTGGTGGCCCCCAGGGGGAGAGCCTTCTCTGTGGGCACCCCGGAGCTATGGAATCAGCTACCGGTTGAGCTCCGGATGGCGCCTGACCTTCGCTCCTTTCGCCGCGAGCTAAAAACATACTTTTTTGAACAAGCTGGCCTGGCCTGATGAAGGGATTGGGGGGGGGGGTTTGTTATGGTTAATTTATTGAGTTTTAAAGATGTATTTTAGTATGTGGGCATTTATTTAATCTTGTTTTAACTTTTGTAATCTGTATTTTTATTCTTGCCCTGTTCACCGCCCTGAGTCCTTCGGGAGAAGGGCGGTATAGAAATAGTATTAAATAAATAAAATAAATAAAAATTTTCTGTTATGTTGTCCCTTCAACAGTAAAAAAAGTAGCCATTTTCTACTAGCTTTGAATTCTTATCAATTTCCAGGGCCAGTTTTCTTAATAAGTAGTAATCCAAAAATGACAAGGAAAAGATTCTTTGCATTTATTATTAAACTGAAATCATTAATATCACATTTGTTTTTACATAGCTTATTTCTGAAAATCATACTTGTCTGAATTATGTATTAATAAATGTAGATATTTAGTGTTTCTGCCAGCATACTTTATAGCCTAGAATTTTGCATACCTGTAGATCCATTTTTAAAAGGATCTAAAACATGAAGGTGCTCTTGTATGCACTGACTATATATAGGAAAATGTTTCTCATTCATATAGAAATAACAAAGATGAGTTACAGAGCTATTTTTCAAATAAAGCTTAAATATTTTGTTGTTTAGGAACAGTTTTGAAAAAGGTGCATTTGCAGATATGTGTGAAAATGCTCACAACCTCTGTCAGGTGTTCAGGGGAAGTGGTTGAGCAAAGGGTCTCATTGATGTTGAGGTTACTGAAATTTATGGGCATGAAATGTTACAGGAGATCCACATTTGGAGATCTGCATTGTTTGCCCAGATCTTTTTTATTAAAGGTATTGTTCTTATTAAGAGAGAAAATAGACAAAATAAAAATCACTGTGGGCTGGAGATTCGATCTTGTGAGCCTTATATACTTTATAGAATGCCCTATGAAACTATAATGGTGAATTGCACACATCTGAAAATAGCTGTAGCTTTTTTCTACCTCTGATTCACACAGCTGTTTTTTTAATATTTATTTATTAGGTTCCTTTTCATCCCTTATTGCATTATAACTAATAATGTAATATTACTTATTACATTATTACTTACTATATTATATTACTTACTTGCATTTAAGTAATGTAATGTTGTAATAATATAAGCAGATACACCTAGTACTTCTTCCTTTTCCTATTTTCCCCACAACAACAACACTGTGAGGTGGGTTGGCCCAAAATCACCCAGCAAGTTCCCTAAATAGCTTAAGATCTGACTTCTTTTCATATGTATCTAGTAAGTAAGTACTTCTGCCAAATGAAGTGATGGTGGCTGATCATTGGTGAGCAAAGTTCTTTTTATAGTGATATCAAAATGGCTTCCGCAAAGGCATTTGCCAAGTGTTATCCTTCTGATGTTTTAGATTCCCAGTGAAGACGTTTTCATTCAGACATTTATTTATATTTACAACATTTCTTTTTGTTTGGAAGATTTTATGTATAAAATTCTGAACAATTTTTGAGCGACATGTTTTTTTATGTTATTAACTGTTCCATTTGGTATTTTAGTAGTACATTTATGAGCCCGCCAGCTATTCATCTTTAGGATAACTGTACTTATATAAATATAGCAATGAAGTATTGCCCATTGACAAGATTGTTTCTAAAGGGTCTCTTTAGCAGGAGCTTTTTTTTTTTTTTGAATAGAGAAAGAAAAGGAACAAACAGATGTTACTGGTTTTCCACTTGGCAATTTGGTGTACTGTGTAATTGGTCCTAGTGAAAGCACAAAACAGGGCTAATTTTCTCTTCATGCATTCTGCACCTCCTATGATGATGTCACATTTTTTGCAATTAGTTTCTGGATACATCCTAGGGTAGCTTGCACTGCAATTTCATCTCGTAAGTATAACCATTAGATATTGCTATTTATTGTATTCTCTTTTCTCAACTTTGTTTGTTCTTTAAGTTTTTGAACTGCTAATCTTCAGAATATAATCTGTAGGGATAAAGGTGAAGTGGGGCACAGGTAATGCTTGGTTTGTGATCACTATTGAGCCCAAAATTTCTGTTGCTAAGCAAGACAGTTGTTAAATCAATTTTGCTCTATTTTATGAGCTTTTTTTTTAACCACATTTGTTAAGTGAATCACTGCAATTGTTTAGGTTATTACCGTAAGTGAATCTGGCTTCCCCATTGACTGCTTGTCAGAAGATCACAAAAGGTGATCACATGTCCCCGGGACACTACAACTGTCATAAATGCTTATTACGTAATTTCTTTCCAACATAGCATTGGATTGGAAACTATAAAAGGAAGGACAATTGGTAAGACAAAACTCAACTTCTCAAGGGCCTGAAGCAGGCTAATTGATGTTTCCATAGTTCTTTTTTAAAATAAATAAATAAATAAATAAATTTCAAACTGATTGGGAATAATGAAATAAAACACCAGATGGATTCCAAGGCAGTGTGTGTTTGAATACTAGCAGAGATTATTGTAAGGCAGGAATAGTGAAAGACCACAGTGCTTGGAAGGCAGTAGTTGCAGTGGATAGCTTAATGGTACATATTGGTTGAGGCACGTTGTTGGATTGATTCCTGGATTTAAAGGGGCTTTTTCTTAGCTTTTTCAAATTGTATTAAGTCTGCTCTAGATTTCACACCAATGTTCATGTCTGCTTCCTACCTTAAAATGGCGAAAACTATGCCCAGTTGTTTTCAGTAGAGGCAGAGGATTCTAGATATTGCAAAAGCTGGATTGGCAAGCTCCAAGAGACCCTGAGGAATGAAGTTGTCCATCCCTGTTGTAGGCCACATTAAACGTGATCTACTGGCAAGTACGGTTAACATCTGAGTCTTGTCTGTGAACACAGATTTGCACTTGGCCAGCATTCCTTTGAAATTGGAATAGTATGATAGAGAACCTTGAATGTACTCTGTCAGTGCAAGAGATTGATTTGTGAGTGCAGGGTTTGTTCATTTGTGAATGCAGTGGTGTAATATTTGTTGCAGGTGATTGATAAGGAAAACTAGGGATATAGAAACAGCATTTTGGCCCCTGGACAAATACAACAACGGAGCCTCTTTAAGTTTAGAAAACGTCATCCTTGCCCTCAGTTGCTAGACTACATTCTTGCTGCTGTATTCTTCTTTTTTTTTATTGAAAAGTTTTAACATACATTTTATCTTTAACAGTCCCCCCTCCCCCTCCCCTCCCCCTCCCTCCCTGCCCCTCTCCCTCCCCCGACTTCCCAGAGCTAAGTACAAGGTATAAAAACAAAAAAAAAACAATCATAAACATCCATATGCTAACAACCATAAACTCTAAAATCTATCACTCTCTAGCTCATATAGGATAACTACAAACACTATTAATATTAAATATATAAAAAAAAAGAAAAAAGAAAGGAAGACTTATTCAAATGCTACATGAAACTTTTTAGTCCCATATTTGTTCTGGATATACTCAATCCATTTTCTCCACTCCATAATATAACGTTCTTGCGAGTGATCTTTCAAATAAGCCGAAATCTTTGCCATCTCTGCCAGGTCAGAAACCTTTAAAGTCCATTCTTCTATAGTCGGCAGTTCCTTCTTCTTCCAATACTGACCTATTAAGAGTCTTGCTCCCGTAATTAAATTCAACATCAGCTTAGTGTCCACAACCGTAGCATCTGTAATTATACCCAACAAAAAAAGTTGCGGACAAAACTTTATCCTTTGCTTGAAAATCTTCTGCATGTTCCACCAGATTTTTATCCAAAAGACCTTAACCTTTTTACAAGTCCACCATATGTGAAAATATGTTGCATCTTCATCGCCACACCTCCAGCATTTGGGCTGATAATTCGGATACATACTTGCAAGCTTTTTAGGATCTAGATGCCATCTATAAAACATTTTATAAAAGTTCTCTCTTTTGAGCTTGTGTAAATTTTACGTTCCTCACCCAAATCTTTTCCCATGTGTCCATTGTAATAACTTCTTGGATGTTTTGGGCCCATTTTATCATACAATCTTTAACAAGTTCTGTTTCTGAGTCAATTTCTATCAATGCAAGATATATCCGTTTAATATGTGCTGGACCCTGATTTCTAATTTGCTTTATCAGATTTTCATCAGTCATTGTAAAACCAGTTTTCTGATCTTCTTTCTACCTGGCCCGTAACTGAATATATTGAAACCAAGTTTGAACAATCTTCTCATCTCGCAAGAGGCTGTATGGTTTCAGATACCAGACATTTCTTTCCAAACTTAAAATCTCCTTATACGTAGTCACATCATGTTTAAAACCAACATTTATATTTTCTATTGCGTGTTTTGGGATTGCCCACAATGGTATCTTACCGTCTAACTTATGTCTATACTTCTTCCAAACTCTCAACAATGCCTGTCTTAAAATATGCACTCTAAACACATTATCTACCTTCTTATCATACAACAAATATGCATGCCAGCCAAACAACAAGTCGTGGCCCTCAAGATTTAATAATCTCTCTTGTGTCAAATTAATCCAATCACTTATTCCTGCTAACGCAGCAGCTTCATAATATAATTTAAGATTGGGCATTTTAAGACCACCTCTCTCACGAGTATCCTGCATAATCTTAAGTTTAACTCGTGGCCTTTTCCCTGCCCAAACAAATTTATTGATACCTCGCTGCCATTCCTCCAAATTAGAATCTTTCTTAAGAACCGGTATCATTTGAAATAAAAATAAGAATTTAGGCAGGACATTCATTTTCACTGCTGCGATTCGCCCCAACAAAGACAATTGCAATTTTTCCCAGCTCTCCATTTCTTTTTGAATTTTTCCCCATAATTTTTCATAATTATTTTTATATAACTTTGTGTTAGAGGGCGACAGAAGCACCCCCAAATATTTGACCCTTTTAACAATCTCAAATCCAGTTAATCCTTTGTTCATTTGTGAATGCAGTGGTGTAATATCTGTTGCAGGTGATTGATAAGGAAAACTAGGGATATAGAAACAGCATTTTGGCCCCTGGACAAATACAACAACGGAGCCTCTTTAAGTTTAGAAAACGTCATCCTTGCCCTCAGTTGCTAGACTACATTCTTGCTGCTGTATTCTTCTGCATGTGTGCATTATGTTTGTGACAGATGCTGTTCATACTGTGCAACTATAGGCCCAGGTGTTGGTTTTTCTTTTGAAAAGTAGTTATACAAGCTGCTCTACCTTCCCTTCCCTGTGATATTTCTTGTTTACACTGGGATGTGCAGAAGCTTGCCTACAGGCATATCTAAATTAATAGTACTAGGGGGAAAAAATCTCCCCAGGCACGTTGTATATAATTTTCCTCTACAAAAGCAGCTTTAAATATGATTTCTGTTCACAATTGTTACTATGAACAAACAGATTGATTGTTTCAGGTGCCTTATTCAGAATACAAACAGTCCATGATTTAAAAGAGAGCCAAGTTACGTTTTCAACTTTTCTTTTGCCTGAAATAAAAAAAAATCTGAAAAGATTTTGTTTCTTGAGGAATGTAATTATTATTTTTTGGCAATTACATTAGTCATCCTTACTGCACAGATGTCATTTTCTTCTCAGCTTTTCTGATAAAGATGGCATTATTGAGGTTTTCTTAGTGTTGTAAATTGTTTGCATGAATGTGCCTGGGGTACCAATGACAAATGACAACTTAGGGTATTTTACCATTTACTGTTAGAAGAAAAGCTGTAGGCCTTTACTTGACCGAGGCCAAGAAAAACTAAGCATACGAAGAAAAACTTTTCCCATAGAAAGGGCTAAAAGAAACACAGAATATTCACCCAGATACATTAAACGTGACAGTTTACAAAACCTATTATTTCAGAAGGGTTTGTGTAGGTCTTTAAGCAAGTATGATTTGATAACAAAAATCACATGGTTCTACATAACTGCTGTCTCTGCCTCCAAATAATGTTGGAAACAAGCAGAATTTCATCCGGGTTGGATCTAGGCTTATAAGAAGCATATTTTTCATGCCTTTAATGTGCATTGGGGCTAGGAAAATGTTCCCCTCAGTTGTTGGTGAATTCTAATTCTAAGATCCTTCACCAATGGTCATCTTTGTTAAGGGCACGGAAGTTGTAATAAGGTTGCATCTTGAGGGTTGCCAATTCATCAGCCCAAGTTAACATTTCTTTTATAATTTGAAAATACTATAATTTGTTGTGGGACTCATGTACCGTATTTTTATTTTTCAATTAAAAAATGAAAATAGCTGAGGTCGCTGTTTCTGATATCCATTCTCTCCCTTTCTCTTTCTTCATTTATACGTAGCACAAATTGCCTGACAAATTCTTGAAGCTAGGTATCAAAACTTTGCAAAGCTTACATGACCTGAAAAGTCTTGTTGGCTCTTGATTATCAAGGCTACCTGATAATCATATGATGGCCTTGCCATAGTTACTAAAAATAATAAATGAAATTTTGCATAAGGCCAAATAAAATCTATAAAGTAAAAGTGCATGCGTAACCTTTAAATCTCTTCCACACCACAAGGACACAAGCAGAAGATTACAAAAATTTTGAGGTACCTTCCCTGCAGCAGTACAGAAGAAAGAGTATTTCCATCTTCCTTTGATAGTTGGAAAAAGCCTATAACTTTTGCATCAAATATAATCGGGTTCCTTGAGAAAATATATAGCTGGTCCAGACTGAACTGCAACTCTAGATTCAGGAATCATTGTGTGATTTTTGACCTGGTCAAAATGCACAGTTGGGAATAGTCACAAGATGTTAATTTCTAGATCAATATCTTTTTCCAGCTGGATTAAAAATTACTATTCAAGTGAGATGGGGCAACCTAGATACAGTCAAGTTTATTCTGCTATCTAAACTCTGTTTTCTACCCTGGATTCTAAGGCTGGCGTTAGCAACGCATATGGCAGTGGCAAATACAGTTCTAGAAAACCTAGAAGTCAGTCATTTTATTTTCGTCATTGGCTGGTAAAATGAAACAAAAGGCTGACAATTGATTAGAGTAAAATAAGCTTTAAATTATATCACAGTACAAGTAAAATTGTGAGTTAAACATTTAAGAGTTTGGGACTGTAAAATGTACATATAATTTATGTATGACAACAAATGACAAAACAATAAAATTACTAATTTGAAATATATAGATTATAATTATAATACTAAAAGCCATGGAAAAGTTGTAATTAATATTATTTCTTGAAAAATGTAGTGATTAATATATGAGGAAGGATAATGCACAAAAAGTGATTATGATTTCCAAACTAAGAGTCCAATTATAGTGACTATATTGTGAAAACAATTCTGGCAGCTAATTAAATTAAGACAGAAATAAGATTCAGTTGAGAGTAAGGACACAAAACATTGATAAACAGTAGAGACTAAATAGCTGCATTTGAAATGTTTCCAAACAGAAAATACCTAGGAGATACTTGAAAAGAAATTATGGCAAATTGTACAAACTACAGAACAGTGCTTAACTGTAATTATTGTAGTAGAATCAGATTTTATTTATTTTTTATTTTAATTCCATTTATATCCCGCCCTTCTCCGGAGACTCAGGGCGGCTTACAAACCTAGCAGTAGCCTTCATTCTATGTATTTGCCTGCTTATTAGGGCTTTTTCACACACCCCCAAGCGGCATTATTACAAAGTCAGCTTAATTGCCCCCAACAATCTGGGTCCTATCAGATTGGTCTGAAAGTAGCAACTTGAGATGGAAGGAATCAGAGCAGCCAGAATATTTGGTGGTGAGTGACAATAGCAATTCCTAGCGTCTATGGAGATTCTCAGTCATTCAGGTCATGGTTGTCCCAAAGATGCTTTTTTCAAAAGGCAACTGGACTTCCTTTGTTTTTTTCCTTGAAGATGTTTTGCTTCTCATCTAAGAAGCTTCTTGGATCAGAAGCAAAGCATCTTCAAAGAAAAAGAAAGAAAGTCCAGTTGCCTCTTGAAAAAGCACCTCTGGGACAGTACTTCCTTTGGGACAGTAATTCATGGCGAGTGTCATTATAGAAGAAGCAATACAATATAACATATTCCAGCATTTTAATTGCTTCTCCACTGCAAGGGTACAACCTTCATTCAAAAGGGATTTTTCGGGATTTTACTTTTTTCCTAGGACTTAATGCGAGAGCATTGAATCCAGCCAAGGACAAATTCTGAATTTGGGGTCATTATGTAACTGTGATATGTGACTGGGTAAAGTAAATGTGCAGAGTGTCTCGGAAAGATGTTTCTGGCAAATCTGATTACCGCTCTAAGTGTTGTTTAAAATCAGCTAGCACGCATTCATGGCCCAACAGGTGATTGCTGCCTCTGAGAAACTATTAGGTTTTAAATTTTCATGTATTTCCCTACACCAGAGACACTGGAAGTTGTCAATCATAATTAAAAGGGCCAAACCAGCTGATTTTTAAGAACGGATTGGACAACCATTTGTCTGAAATGGTAGAGGGCTTCCCACTTTAACAGGGGGTTGGACTAGAAGATCTCCAAGGTCCCTTCCAACTGTTATACTGGGGGGGGGAGGAAGAAGCTTAGGCCAAGAGGAAAGGATGTATATCCAAGTGGAAGTTTCTATTTTGAGTAGGCCAGTTTCATGGAAATGTACGACATTTGGAATGCAGCAGGATGCTTGGGAGATCTCAAGCATTTAGACTAAACTCTTTCAAGGGGAAGAAATTATCTGTAAGGTCTCCCAGCTGGTCTCCAAAAGGAAGTTTCTTGTTGAGAAGACTTTAAGCGCTATGGGTGTGTTCTGAGCTCCTTTGGAGACGTAGATAGAAAGATTGTAGGGCTACGGTTGTTTTCTGTACCTTTAAGCCAATGTAGTTTGGCATGGGATTTGCATTTGCTCTTGGCATGGAAAACAATCTCTAGGTCAGGGGTTGGCAACTTTGGCTCTTTTATGACTTGTGGATTTCAACTCCCAGAATTCTTGAGCCAGCCATGCTGAGGGGAAAGGGAGAGGTTTCCAAGCTGAGCCATGCTGGCTCAGGAATTCTGGGAGTTGAAGTCCACGAGTCATAAAAGAGCCAAGGTTGCCTACCCCTGACTGAGGTATTTGAAGGTCTTCACTTGTTTGATTGGTTGTTTGGCGACTAGGCATGTGTCTTAGGGCTAGATTGTTCAATTTCAAGTGAAGTTACTACTAAGAAAAGAGAATATTTGTAGCTCAGGGTTGAAATCAGGAGTACCTGGTGCTCTCTGAGCTTGGTTATTTTCTTGAAGATGTTTCATAACCAAACTAGGTAACATCATCAGTTACTACTCTGTATGAGCCAGTGTTACCCCAATAAAAATTGTACCAGAGCCTTTGTCTCAAAAAGTTTAAAATACAACCATCATTATCATCAGGTCCTGTGCAGAGCACACTGAGCAGCAAGCGTTTTCCAGCAGTTTTAATCATTTGCAGCATCTTCGGCATCGCCCCAAGGGACATTAATCATCTTAAGATCTTCCTTAAGTGTTTGGCCCCAGGTTTTCTGAGGCCGGCCTCGTTTTTTCTTTCCTCCAAGAGGTATCCAAGATAGTGCAGGTTTTGGATGTTGGTCTTTAGGCATATGTAAGATATTACCAACAAGCCGCATTCACAGTTCTCGATAGGTCTTCTAAATCTGATCTTTATAGTACTTTTAATTAGTGATGTGGTCACAATATGAGATGCAGTCACAAAGTGTTTACTTAGATACAACCACAAAATGTTTATTTGAATGTGTTTAAGAAGTTCAGTTGTTCACAGTGCACCAGTGGGATATTGTCTTTTAACTGTCTTGAGTTTTTTAATAACAGATTATCAGTTGTTCATCTCAACATGGTGACAAGGCTTTTCCTTCTGTTCAATTTTTCCTAGCCGCACGCTTAATTTAAAAAATGTAAAAGAATTTAAAAGCAGAAACTCTTACCCAAGGTTCCAATATCTCAGGGATTGCCACAAAGAAGAGGGAGTCAAGCTATTCTCCAAAGCACCTGAGGGCAGGACAAGAAGCAACGGATGGAAACTAATCGAGGAGAGAAGCAACCTAGAACTAAGAAATTTTCTGACAGAACAATTAATCAGTGGAACAACCTGCCTCCAAAAGTTGTGAATTCTCCAACACTGCAAGTTTTTCAGAGAAGATTGGATAACGATTTGTCTGAAATGGTATAGGGTTTCCTCCCTGAGCAGCAGGAGGTTGGACTAGAAGACTTCCAAGGTCCCTTCCAACTTATTCTATTCTGTTCTGTTCTGTTCTATTCCATTCCAATCCATTCTATGGTATTTGTGTTTTTGTTTGCTTGGGAAATCATTTCTGTGCATGCTTTGTAATAGTTGTAAATAGTTCCACTGTCACCCCCATCCTCCAAGATATATAGTCCACAGATCGGGAACCAGAGAGCCAGTGTGGTCTAATGGTTAAGGCACTAGAGTCAAAACCAGGAGACTGTGAGTTATAGTTCCATTTTAATCAAGAAAGTCTGCTGGGTGATCTTGGGCCAGTCATTTTCTCAGTCCAGCCCACCTCACATGGCTTTTGCTGTGGAGGAAGGAGGAGGAGGAGGAAGGAGTTTGTTTGTCACCTTGAATTACTTATAAAATAAGGGTGGGATTACATACATACATACATACATACATACATACATACATACATACCACTGCTGTCCTAGTTCCTATATCTTGCTGTGTGATTTTTTTCCCCCACTTATGGGTTCATAAGAATGACTGCTCCTTGCTTAAGGAAGGCTTTTGAGACAGAAAACTTGAGTGCCATAAACTTTTTCTTGCTTTACCAAGGTTTTAAAAATCTTACTCTATTGTTACTTTTTTAGTGTTCCAGAAGAAAGTCCTGGAAAAAGTCTTCCCTGCTCCTGTACTTCCCAATGTCGTTTCTTCAAGCGTAGAGAGCACTGCTGTTCCGAAAGGTGCACTTGCAACTCAGGACGACCCAAGAAAGGTGACAGCTTTGGAAAAAGATTCTAGGGTGCAAGGTAATGTTTGCTTGTGTGTCTTTGCAGGTGGGAGTGGGTGTGCATACACATGTTTGTGCTCATGATCATTAAACCTAACCAGTTCCATTTTGCTTTGCTATGATATCAAGATCTAGTCAGTGTCAGCAAGGTTGACTTGATGCAACAGGATCTGTGAAAGGTACAGGTCACTCCAAACGGTTTTGACTCTGGGGATGCTGGCAGGTCCTCTGCTGGGCTGCTGGCTGCCAGCTTCAGATGTTCTGCCAGCCAAACCATTGTACATCTGCCCACTCTCCCACAACTTTGGCATTGTTTTACACACACGTCCAGTAGTCTAGATCTCAGTACACATATCAAGCACTAAAACTAAGGGGAAGGGACAGGAAGACATAGCAGGATTTGCTGATAGGAGAGAACTAGAATCTTGGCAATAAATAACCAGGGATAGGGTGGGGCATGTCTGTAGCCTTAGCTTGCCTCTAGCAGCTGGGCCAACATTTTCCTCTAAACATACTGCAGATTGAACTGCAGACTGACCATTTGCCACAGTTTGTGCCAGCAGATACTGGAAAGCCACTTTAAAAGTGGAGCAGATAGAGGCACCATCCTGCTGGGCCAGAGTCAGACTAAGGAGAACATCGTGCATTCATGTCAGCAAGTATTTATTGGCCATCTATGCCACAGCAAGCAGGGTGTCTGAATAAACCCTGTATATTTATAATCCAAAATGGATTTTGGATGAATTCAAAATGGCATATTTGGGATTTAATTGCTTCTTTGCTGCATAGCTACACACAAGATCATTTATACTAAAGCTCTTGGCTTCAGGTGCATCAGTGTGAGGACTGCGGTTGATTATTTTTGCCTTTTAGGTTGGATTTGAATATTGAATTACTGTATTACAAGTCATAGTTTTAAAACATTAGCAATACTTCACTGAGGGAACAACAGCTATCTAGCATTTTTTTCAACATAAAATATTAGCACGGCAAAAAAACCTTCAGAAGCTAAAAACCTATCATAAATATTCAGCCAGCAGGTGTAAAACAAAAGTCACCTCTGATAATTTGCCGCTAAAACAGCAACGCACAGCAACCTGTGAATTATAAACTCTTATCTTTGAAATACTGACAGGTGGACACTTGGGAATTACACTTTAGTATTCAGCTGAAAAGAAGAGTGGATGCAGATTGGTTGAACTTATTTTACATTCAAAACAACCATGCAGTGAATTACGATTCTTCCTAGAAAATACTCCCGTAAAAATTCCTTCACTTATGAAAATCATGCATGCTGTTGCCCTGAAGTATCATTTGGCCTTTTCAAATTGGACACAGTGCTTGATATTATAATTTGAGAGGCATAATGCAATCAAGCATTCTAATCAGATTCACTCAAATTTATATGAATGGTTTCCACATTGGCATCCCATGTAAGTAGTCCTTGTTCAGTCCTCCCTTCCATCCAGGACACAGCATAGAAGCGTTGCTTGAGCAGGGTCCGCAAGATTGTCTGGGACAACTACACATCCTCTTCACAACTTGTTTTCCTTGTTACCTTCTGGGAGGAGGCTCCAGGGTATCCGGAGCAGAACATCCAGATTCAGTCACAGTTTTGTTCCATGCAGTATTAACCTTGTGAACTCTGAAGCTTCCTCCTTCCGTTATGTATTCAAGATGGACAGTGATTAATATTTATATGTAAGGGTTTAGGTCTATACATATGTTGTACATAGTATGTTTAAATGTGTGTTAGGTATGTGTACACTTTGAGATCAAGCAACTAAATTTTATTTTTAATGTCTGCCGTTGTGCCCACAGGAAAAAAAAATGACAATAAAGGTTATCTAATCTAATCTAGTGACTGTTTGCAGTTATTATTCCAGTTACTGTTCACAATTAAAATGATGAAAAAGTAATTTTATGAGAAATATTTATAACCTTCACAGGTTTGTAAAGCAAAGGAAAGCTGAAGTATGAATATAAGCACAGTCACAGTTTCACATAGCAACCTCTTTGAAGTTACCTGTATACTCTAGGAAGCATTTTCAAAAGAGATAAAATTGCACGATTCTTGACATGAGCCCAAAGAATATACAACTGGGAATGTTATTTTATGCTACATGACCCTCCTAAGTAATAAAAATGCTTAAAAAAAGTATTCACAGTTCAGATTATCCTAATAAAATGGACTATTTTGCATCTATGTTTATATGGTTTGATATTAGGGGCGCATGTCTCTTTGGACTTAAAGTTCACTGCAATCCCACAAAAGTTGCATTTAGTTTAAAGAATTGCAGACAGGTGATTCTCTGTGTGTTCCTAAATATCTTTTTGCCTTAGAACATGAAGGGTTTCATTGCCCTGTTTGATTTATCAGTATAATACAGCTTTCTTCAAATCCAAGATGTGTCCTGCCTTTGGAATCTGAGGATTTCTAGTTCCAAACAGGGAATTAATTAATTAATTCCAACACTGGAAAGTTTTAAGAGACTGGACAACCATTTGTCTGAAATGGTATAGGGTTTCCTGCCTGAGCAGGGGTTTGGACTAGAAGACATCCAAGGTCCCTTCCAACTCTATTATTATTATTATTATTATTATTATTATTATTATTATTATTATTATTATTATTATTATTAATTTATTTATTTATTTTATTATTATTATTATATCAAAATTAGTTAAGTAAAATTAAGTCCATTGATTTAAAGGGGCTGCTGTATGTTTAATTCATTGCTTATCATTTTATCCCCTGTCTTGATCAAGTATTTTAATTCGTTTTAACCATAAAACATTGAGTTTTGCTTATTCTTGATGACTTCATGGACATATCTATGAAGTCTTTTTGACAGTATCAAAGTGTGGGATCTTCTTCAGGTTATATAAATAATATATAAACTGAAGTATTTCCTTGACTCCTAAAGCTGCAAGGCCTATAGCAAATAGTTTATTGACAACGACCTAGCAAGATTTATTTAAGTAGATTGGAGAGCAAAGGAATGAATAGCCTGTAGCCCTACAATTATATAATCATTACATCAGAAACGGGTTTGAAAACATTGTTAGGAGCCAGAAATCGTGCATATTCAACATCGAAAAGGAGCATGCTTACTATAAAATCTGAAATCTGCTGCATATGAATAGCTAGAAGAATCATAATATATTACTAGAGAATTCAGAATTATTGAAAAAGAGTAATATCTTCTTTTTACATTCCTTATATTGATAATATTTCTGTAGAGTGGCAAATATATTGCTAGAATCAAAATCTGGGGTTGTAATAAACTCTTGTTTGTTTTTAATGTGGAATTTTAAATGTAATGTGAGTCCTTTGATGCACTTGTGTTGATTTATAAGAACAGATGTGTTTCTTTGCCAGTTCAGCAAGGCTAGCAGCTTAAAGCATACTTTGCACTCACAGCCTTAACAAAATGTTGCTTGTCTTGTATAAAAAATGTCTGTGATTTTGAGGACTGAGGACTAGAGAGAGACTGGCAAGCAAAGCAAATATTGTCTATACATATTCATGATAGACTCTTTGGCAGTGCAATATTGGAATAAACAACTTCTGCAGACTGATTAAACAATTCATTTTAGCAGTTAATTACTGTAGCAAGAAGGAGCGACAGACTGTAATTATTACTTTGCACAGTAGAATATGACATTTTAAAATGGTTTTCGATCAAGAATTTGTCTTCTGTTGGGTGCTTATGTTAACATGACATAACTATCAGTATGGCTGCTGATTATTCATAATCTTCTGAAGCCATAATTTTATGGTTTGGATCAATGAACTGCTGCTTTTAACTCTCAATTTCTGTTGCATAGATCTTCCCAAGCACTGTCAGATAATTATCTAGGCAAAATTCCTTGAATCAATAAGGGATGGTGGAGTAGAATTACTTGATTCTCATTTATATATACGTTTAGTAATTTCTAAACTATACACCATGCGAAATTAGTAGAGACATTTATCCCTAGAAGCAAGCCTTGGTCCAGTAGAATTTATTCTGATGTAAATGTGTAGAGTTTATAGCCCAAACCTTTTGTTTTATCAAACTATGCATTTCTGGTGTCACATTAGTTCTCCTCTTTGTAAATAACATTTTGGTTATTTTATTTTTTATTTAGTATAGCGCTAACCAGGACAAATCTATAGCTTCATCATATGAAGACAAAAATCTAGTTTCTGGCAACAAATGGCAAATGGGAAGATGTGTGAGGGGTCCTTGATGAGCTCCAAGTTTGTTGTTTTCTTGCAGATGTTTCATTACCAAACTAGGAAACATCATCATGCTAGTAGGGAGTGGGGTTTGCTCTCAGTTTATGTCTAGTGGCTTGCCCTGTCAGTGTTGGTAAGAACGTGCTTGGAGATTCTTTGGTTGGACTGTTTACTGATAGTTTCCTTGGCAACTCCTTGATTGGGGTATGGTTTACTTCTTGATTGTTGGTCTGATGTTAATCTTGATATTTTATCAATGCTCATCTGGGTTTTGACTCTGGTGGGGAGGAGTTTTGGTCATTTTGTTATTTTTTGGCTTGTTGGTTGCCTCTTTTATACAGTATACAGATGTTTATATCTATGTGTCTATTGATGGCCAATTTCTGTCTCATAAAGGAAGCTGTGTCTCATAGTTCACAGATACCACAGATTGATATTATACATCAAGAATATGATTGCCACATCGTCCTGTTAATGGATCTGGTCAGTGACCCCATACCTTTGGACTTCTGTTATATAAGAAACCATAACAAGCAGTGATGACTCCCCCCCCAATATATATATACATATATTATATATACATATACACACACACACACACACACACACACACACACACACACACACACACACACACACACACACATATATATATATATATATATATATATATATATATATATATATAAATAATGAAAAAGTATAAAATATTAAAAGACCAGTATCTATATAGCCAATCAAAAGTGGATAAAAGTCATAGCCCTGATACAAATTAGCAACAAGTAGTATATTAGCAACAGGTAGTATATTGCAAGAACAGATAGCACACTTGTTTTTAGCCAAAAGGTCTAGAAGCTTGGTTCTGGTGCTTAGTCAACTGCTCTCCTATGAGTAGATGCATGTCTCCTGTCTGTCAAATATCTGCAGATATTTGGGAGAATTAATTTTAAATAACTTTCCACTCAGAACTATTACATAACCCCCTGGTAGTCCCCATTGTAATATATTTCCCAAATAGCCACCTCTGTTTCTAGCTAACACGAAGTATCATATTACACCATTGAGACCTGGAAAACCTCTTAGAGATTATTTCATCCCCAAGAATTACTATAGGAGAATAACAGTTGTTGGGGTCCAGTGCTCGTTGATTTATTTACTTATATTCGCAGCACACTGTGCTTTCTCTCTGAATGGAAAGAGGCCCATTCTGCAAGGAAAAAGAAAATAGACTTGACTTTGCTAATTACAGACATATTAGCTTGCTTAATTAGCAAGCTATATGCAAAATACATTTAATCTTCCCCACCGCCCGGAGCTGTGAGCTTTTTTTATGCATCGGAGGCAAAGAACGCCGGACCAGGCACCTGAGGGGTTTGGGAGAAGAGAAAGGAAATTAAAAGGATCATTTAAGTGGAACAGGACCAGATGCATGCGCATATAGGACCAGATGCATGCGCATATATATATATAGGACCAGATATAGACAGATCAAGTCCTAAGATGGCGGACGTGCGGGCGGCCGTGTGAGGTTGAGCTCTGCAGGTCCGAGAAGATAGGCGTCTTAGGAGCCCCTCAGGGCTTTTTTCTTTATGCCCTGGGCTGGGGGAAGGGTGGCAGCAATGAATTTTGCAACTGTCTAGGTCTTTTTACCAGCTTGACCGGCGTTTCGCTGGGCTGCCGGTTTGCTTTCTGCTCAGCTGCTCAGCTGGTCGTCGGGAGTTTCCGGCTATGTCGGGCGGTCTTGGCTTCTTCGGCGGCATTTGGAGTTCCCGGCGGCTGGCGGCGGCGGTGCTACGGCGGCGGCGACGGAGCTGTTTGCGATCTGCGTGGCCTGCCTTTTCTACCGCTTTCTTTTCGACCGACCTGCCTCTGCTTTCTGCCTGCTTTCTGCCTGCATCAGCCTAATGGCGACGACGGCGGCGGCGGCGGCGGCGGCGTTGTTCCCGGGCCGTTTTCGGGCCACTTTACCATCGATTATTGTGGTTTGGCCTGCTTTTACCGAACCGTTTGTCCCTCTGCCTCCTGGACCTTTTTGGTCCGTTTCTTATCGGCGGTGGCGGTGGCTCTCCCCGGATTGTTTGCGGCCTTGGCGGCGTTCTGATGGCTACGGTGGCTACGGTGATGGCGGCGGCTGTGTCCATAGCGGCTCAGCGGCAGCGGCTTCGATGACTCAGCGATGGTGTTATGCCCGGTTTGCCGGCCCCCCGGTTGGTTTTGCATATCCCAGATGGGTTGGCACCCCCACTGCTTCTGATGGCCCTGAAGGTTCCTGGGCTAGCCGGTTGATCCCGGTGGAGCCCAGTGGGGCCTTGTGGACTTGGGCCATTTTGAAGGACTTTGGAAGATCGGCGGGGAATTTAATGGACCTGGGGGAGCCAATCTTTGTTGACCACAGTCTGGAAGGCCCCAATAATTATCAAACTGAGGGCCTATGGACTGGTGGTCAGTTACAACCTCTGGGAATGACGAGACAACGGGGGTCTTGGCTGTCATCAGAATTGACTATGATGGTTTGTTTTTGTTTTTTACAATCGACTGCGCATTGCCCCTTATACCCCAAAGGACAGAGAATTCTGGGTATGGGCCATTGTGAGAGGATGGCCGAATTTACATCTCCTGCCCCTAGAGGTGAGAGCTCTATGGGGCAGGCCATACCCAGTGGGGTTGCTCCAGACTTCCATCCCCCCCCCCGAGAATTGGCTCTGTAACCGTAGTGAGAGGACGGTGGTAGGCCTGCCCGGGGGGCTTATCCAGCTGAGTGGCAGCGGCTGGACGGAGGCCTGGGACTCCCTCTCCGAATAGATCCTCCTCATGGACTATCATCTATGGACTGCCTACGATTCGGACTGCTATTTATGCCTTCCTTTAAATATTCGTCCACGGATTTATGCGCCCTCAGGGGTGCTCCCCCCTCCTGGGTGCGACCCGCCTTGCCAGCCGATTATAACCTCGAGGAAGGGCCCATTTATTGGGACCCTGAGAGTTGGCTGGGCACGGGTAGGGGCCTTCGTCGTAGACCTAATAAGAGGCCCCTGATTATTTTTCTTTCAAAATTTTTTAGGGGGTTAGGGAAGCGGGAGGGTTCTTTTGGTTGTTTGGATAAGGGGGGCTATCCAACTACCGCTGTTCTGGCTAGGGCCGATGGAGATCGCTGGGGGGAGGAGCGGGGGTCGGTCACCTCCGGGGCTCCAGGGCTGGTCGTGGGGCTACCTATTCCCACGACATCAGGGAATGGCAGCAGATGGAGGAGCAGAGGGCCGTATCGATCTCAGGGAAGGCCTCTCCGCTACTTACAAGCGGTGAGGCACTCCGACCCTCTGGCTCTACCCCAAGGTCCCGGGAGTGAGGGTGTGCAGCCCCCTGAGCTCCGGCTGGTGTATTTGAACGCCAGGTCCGTCGCTAATAAGGCTCCTCTCGTTCGTGATCTGGTCGAGGGTGAGCAGGCGGACCTGGCTTGCATCACGGAGACTTGGTTGGGCCCAGAGGGCGGGATTCCTCTGGTTGATCTTTGCCCACCAGGTTTCCGGGTGCTGCACCGGCCTCGGGCTCAGGGTAGGGGTGGGGGTGTGGCTGTTGTTATGAGGGAGACCTTGTGTCCGCGGGAGGCCACTGTTCCTCAGATAGTCGGGTGTGAGTCTCTCTTTTTGAGATGCGGCCCTGGTGCGCAGTTGGGCTTGCTGCTGGTGTACCTTTCGCCTAGTCATGCAGCAGCAGCCCTGCCTGAGCTGCTCGATGTCCTCTCTGCGCTGGTGGTTGAGTTCCCGAAACTTATAGTTTTGGGGGATTTCAACCTACCATCGCTGGGAGGATCATCTGAGTTGGCCCGGGAGTTCATGGCTTCCATGACGGCCATGGACCTGACGCAGGTAATTTCGGGACCGACTCATGAGGGAGGCCACACCCTTGACCTAGTTTTTTTATCTGGACAGTGGTTAGATGATCTTGGTGGGGGCTCTCCAATTATTATGCCCCTGTCATGGACCGATCATCATCTCCTGCGACTGGTCTTCCGTTTTGCCACCCCCCGCCGTGGGTGTTTGGAACCAATTAAATGGTACCGCCCCAGACGCTTAATGGATCCCCAGAGGTTCCAGACAGCTCTGGGGTCCCCACCTGCCTCCCTTGCTCACAGCTCGGCAGATGCCTTAGTGGAAGCCTGGGAAAGGACGGCCACTGAGGCTCTTGATCGAGTTGTACCCCTGCGGCCCCTGACCCGGTACAGATCCCGTCGAGCTCCATGGTTCTCTGCGGAGCTTCGGGAGATGAAGCGTCGGAGACGGGGCCTAGAGAGCGGTTGGAGGTCCAGCCGATCCGAATCCGACCGATTGCGACTAAGAGCCTACATTAGGTCTTATCTCGCTGCGATAAGGGAGGCGAGGTCTAACCACTTCGCCACCCTTATCGCGTCCGCAGATAATCGCCCGGCCGCCCTGTTTAGGGTGACTCGCTCCCTCCTAAATCAGGAGGTGAGGGAGGATCCCTTGCAGGGCCGTGCCGAGGAGTTTAACCAACATCTGTCGGACAAAATCGCTCGGATTCGGACCGGTCTGGACTCTGACTGGGCAGAGTCTGACGATCAGGACACGGGTGGTCTTGTCGATATCATCTGGGAGGAGTTTGATTCTGTGACTCCGGAGGAAGTGGACAGGATCATGGGGAGGCTGAGCACCACCACATGTTTATTGGACCCGTGCCCTTCCTGGCTGGTTTATGCAGCCCGGGAGAGGACACGCAGCTGGTTCCAGGCAGTTATATCGGCTTCTTTGAGTGAGGGTATCTTCCCCGCCGTCTTGAAGGAGGCGGTGGTGAGGCCTCTCCTCAAGAAGCCTGCCCTGGACCCTGCTGTATTGAATAACTTTCGTCCTGTCTCCAACCTTCGCTTTCTTGCGAAGGTTGTTGAGAGTGTGGTGGCGCATCAGCTCCCTCTGGTCCTGGATGAAGCGGATTATCTAGACCCGTACCAATCGGGTTTCAGGCCCGGGCACAGCACGGAGACGGCATTGGTCGCGCTGGTGAATGATCTCTGGAGGGCTCGGGACAGGGGGCATTCCTCTGTCCTAGTCCTATTAGACCTCTCGGCGGCTTTCGATACCATCGACCATGGTATCTTGCTGCGGCGTCTCAGGGGATTGGGAGTGGGAGGCACAGTTTTACGGTGGTTCTCCTCCTATCTCTTGGGACGTTCGCAGTCGGTGTTGGCAGGGGGGCAGAGGTCGACCGCGAGGTCTCTCATTTGTGGAGTTCCTCAGGGGTCGGTCCTCTCGCCTCTCCTGTTCAACATCTATATGAAGCCGCTGGGTGAGATCATTCGTGGCTTTGGAGTTGGGTATCATCAGTACGCTGATGATACCCAACTTTTCTTTTCGACCCCAAACCACCCCAGTGATGCCCTCGACGTGATGTCCCGTTGCCTGGAGGCGGTTCGGGTCTGGATGGGGAGGAACAGACTCCAGCTCAACCCCGACAAGACTGAGTGGCTTTGCATATCTTCATCCCGGGTTTATTCGGACATTCCACCTCTAACTATGGGGGGTGAATTATTACCCCCCGTAGATAGGGCTCGCAACTTGGGGGTCCTCCTAGATTCACGGCTCACCTTGGAAGATCATATAGGAGCCGTGACTAGGGGGGCCTTTGCACAGGTTCGCCTGGTGCGTCAGTTGCGGCCCTATCTTAGCCGGGATGATCTGTGCACGGTCACTCATGCGCTCGTGTCCTCTCGTCTGGACTACTGCAACGCTCTCTACATGGGGCTGCCCTTGAGGACCACTCGGAAGCTCCAACTGGTACAGAATGCAGCCGCGAGAGTGGTGTTGGGAGTCTCCCGATACTCCCACGTTACACCTCTGCTCCGTGAGCTGCATTGGTTGCCAGTTGTCTTCCGGGTGAGATTCAAGGTACTGGTAACGGTATTCAAAGCACTCCATGGCATGGGGCCGGAGTACCTCAGGGAACATCTGCTGCCGGCATCAAGCTCCCTGCGCCCTGTGCGTTCCCACAGAGAGGGCCTCCTCAGGGTGCCACCGATCAGAGAATGTCGATTGGTGGCCCCCAGGGGGAGATCCTTCTCTGTGGGCGCTCCGGAGCTGTGGAATCAGCTACCGGTAGAGCTCCGGATGGCGCCCGATCTTCGCTCCTTTCGCCGCGATCTCAAGACATTTTTGTTTGTACAAGCCGGCCTAGCCTGAGGGGGAGTGTTGGGGTTGTTTTATTTTTTGTTTTTTAATTTTTCTGGGGGTTTTTAGCGTTGTATCATATTGTTTTTAACTAGGGCAATTGTTTAATCTGTTTTTAATGTTTGTATTGGTTATTTTATTCTGCCCTGTGAACCGCCCTGAGTCCTCAGGGAGAAGGGCGGTATATAAATGTTATTAAATTAAATTAAATTAAATTAAATTTTAAAATATTGGGTTGGATCCAAAGTGAAATTGTCCTTGCTGAGGAGCAAGCAAGCAGGATTTAGAAGAGACCACTCATCCTTGGGTCATGGTTTTGTCCTGCAGCATTTAGTTAAAAAATATACTTTACTACATAAAGGAACGCTTTTGGTAGCCATTTTGGATTTAAAATCAGCTCTTGATCTGATTCCAAAGCAGAGGCTATCAGGAAAATTTTAGGGATCCTCAGCAGATAAATTGTTGCTGCTTCTTATCCATATTTTTTATTGTAACATCTTATTAAGAGTCAGGTGTTTCTCCCGAGAGTATCTTTCTGGAGGTGTTATCATGGAAAGAGCAGTAAAATAAGGGTGGCTTCTAGCTCCTCACGTATGTCACTCTGACTGTATGCAGGTAACATAGTAATTTTGTCTGTCCCCCAGATGGGAATGAGAAGGCATTGACTTTCTTTTGCCTAAAAGAGTTATTACAGTTGTAAGCCAAGGACTATCCGTATTATCTGGATTACACAGAAACCTGGGAGCAAAAGATTTGCTTGTCTGGAGAAAGAATTCTTTATTTATTTGTATCCTGCCTTTATTATTTGACAAATAACTCAAGGAGGTGAACATATCCTACACATCTTCCTCCTCCTCTTCCTTTCCCCACAACAACAACAACCTGTGAGGTGGGTTGGCCCAAGCTTAGGCTTTCCTGGCTTTCATAGCTAAAGATGGATTTGAACTTACTGTCTTCCACTTTTGAGCCCAGTGCCTTAACCACTACACCACACTGGCTAAACAGTATCACTGGCATGGTGATATCATGAGGAATATGACGTTTATATTCAGGAGCGCCTCAGCGGAGGAGGAGGAGAAAAGCATCACACTTAGATCTGCATCAGATGGGAGAGAGACATCTCTTAGTGGCTTCTCTCTAATGTGGCACAGTGGGGTGAGAAGAGCTTGGTGCTTCCCATCGCATGAGAAGCTGCTGTTTTTCCATACTGTGGTAGGACAAGTGGGCTGGGGCAGGACAAGTGGGCTGTGCTGGGAACCATGGATTAGGAGCTCATGCTGCAGAGCTGACTTGGAGGAATTGTGCTGGGTCTGAGTGTGTGAAGCAGCTTGTGTTGTGGTTGAGTCCAAGTCTGAGGGCTGACATCCCAGAGCTCCACTGTATGAGATTGCTCTAATGCCAACGAGAGCTTTTTCATGCTGGTGCTGCAAAATTAGTAAGGTCTGAGACCCTGCTTACTAACTGCACAGTACACTCTAAAGTGTACATAGATAGCAAAAATGAACGCTGCCAGAAGGATGACTCTGCAAGCCTTCAATATTTGCCTCTGCTTTTTTGCTGAAAAGGACCTAGAAAAGAGAACAGTTTGCTAGGAACATTTTTGCTAATTTACTATGCCCACTAAACTTTCATTAGCTGTATGCTTTCTAAATTACTTCATTTGTATTCAGTTAAGCCATGTTAGTTAGGAATCCTTGGAATTGTAGCCTAACACATCTGGAGGGCATCAGACATAGCCTGATCAAATGCTTCTTAAATACCCTCCCATCCTACTGGGCGTCAGATGGAAAGGGCTCCTTCCAGATATATTTGGAGGCCCAGGGTGGTGGGAAGTGAAGCACTGGGCTGCATGGAGGACTAAAATGAGCTCGAGGAATAATCAGACCACCTTGTGAAAGGCAGCACAAATTTAGCATCAAGCATGCAGTGGCACCTCTCATGGGAAAGAGTGGGTTAAGGGAGAATGGCTTGAAGAGATCTTGCTAGGCAGAACTAGGAATAAAACAATTTCCCTTTTGGCTTAATATATAAGGAATAGAGAGAAAAAGCAAAAATAATTAGTCCACCTATAATATATGTTGGCTCTTCACATCTGCTTTCTGTGAGAATGAATTCCTTAATAAACATGTGCTTTTGTTCTCCATATTTCAGGCTCTTTCCTTCCTGTCCTCACTCTAAATATTTCTCCTGCGGACCTTGTCTAGATGCTTCCATCCACTTCTCCAAACTTGTTGGGATGTTTCAGACCCTTCCTTTTGGAGGTGATTTAAAGCTATATCAAGCCACTCATTCACATATGGCCTGGATTCTTCAGGAATATCCCTTCTGAACATTTTATATGGATTCCTGGAACCCTTCCGCCAGGTTATTTCTGGCTTCATTCAGGGATTCTTGTCTGAGTCTTTTCAGAGATCTTTACATCCATGCTTGCACCCCTCTTCCTGGATGCAGTAGAGCAATGCTCTCTGGAACTTGCTAAAGATGCTTGAAGCCCTCTATCCTTAAGGTTCTTTCAAAGACACCAGGTTATATCCAAATTACTCCCTCCTTAAACTTTACCACGCTCCTTTTCATGCTTTGGAGTATTGTTCTTTGGGTTGGCAGGATCTGGAAGCGAGTGACAGGAGCTCAACGCAGCTCACAACAGCAACCGGGTCTTGAACGCGAGCCTGCCGGTCGTCATCCTAGTGTCCTAACCACATGAGCCACTGTGCTCCTTCTCTTCAAGGATATTTACAGGTGTTTCAACCCATTTTTTGGCATCTTGTTTAGAAGTTTCAGGACCTATCTTCTCCAGGGTTTTCAAGGATTCCTGAAGCCATTTTTTCCAGAACTGGCTGGGTTCTTCAGATGATGAGAGGTTTTCT
Source organism: Vipera ursinii (assembly GCF_947247035.1). Lineage (NCBI taxonomy): Eukaryota > Metazoa > Chordata > Lepidosauria > Squamata > Viperidae > Vipera > Vipera ursinii. The sequence goes on along the minus strand of NC_139512.1, from coordinate 223,845,507 downwards.
AGAGATCTTTGAAGCCATTGTAATATATTTCCCACAGGTCCTTCAGAACATTGATTCTTATAGTCCTGTATTGAGGGTATCTCAAAACTCTACTGTAGACTTCTGTAGATCCTGAATGTCTTTAATACATGCTTTAAGCCATTCCTGAATCCTAGATGGGGTGGTTTAGTTCCTTTCTCCTTGAGTTTTTTATATTTCAAGCCATTTTTTCGCAACCTTATTTAGATGCTTCAGGATCTTCCTTGTCCGGGTTTTTCAGTGAATCTCGAAGCCCTTTTTTTTGAATTCAGTAGAAGATTGAGAGGCTTTCTAAGGATCCATGAAGTCACTGTAATGCAGCAGGTGGTCGAGGCGGTGGAAAAGCCAATTCTTGAGCTAAATTTTTCATCTGCTGGAGCATCTGATACACAATAGTTGCTAAATTCCACACCTCAGTTTCCAAACTGTCTTGGTGCCTGCAGATGGTATCCATCCAATTCAGTCTGCCGTTGCTCCAGCTTGTGGAGGCAATGCCATGCTGTGGTTTTATTGTAATCTGTGAAATTTGGGGGGTCAGGTGCAAAGAAATCAGGAGCCAGCATAGTGTTCACAAGTACTATGAGTTTATTTCATGCTACCGATCCACAAGAATCTGTCAAGGCAAATTGGAGGTAGGTAAGAGTCAACGAATTCACGTGTGTTTGTATGTATGTGGATTTAGGTCACTTGTGGGAGCATAGCAAGTCCAAACTGATGATACTTTGACCCCACCCCTGGGCTCAGCCTGGTCATCTCCAACACTTGCTCTTAGATTTGTATATGTAGGATTAAGTATAATGAGCCATAGTTCATTAATTTCTTTCTCTTACTTTTGGTTGTAGGAGGGGGATATTAGTTTCACTATTTGGCCAATTACTGAAGAATGTTATACGTAAGATTCAGGTAAAATAATAAGTTTCGTTGTCCTAAAACATCCATTGTAATTTTACCTGAATATTTATAAGATGGAATTTGTAGGTGGCCCATGAACAAGGGTTTTCACTTACCTCTTCTATGACATCCTTCATGGCATTTTTCATTCTTCTCTTGAAATTGCCCTCCATCACCAAATAGTGACGATTGGCAGCTAGAAGATAAGGTAATTGGTGAGAATGTGGAATTGCATTAACACTTTTTTGGAAAATGAGAATATAGGTTTAAAAAGACCGAATCCAGAACCAGAAATGTAATATAAACCCGGTGAGCTGCAAAGCAGAATGTCAGTCTCTGTCACCTTTATTTCCACGAATGCTTCTACCGGTATGGCCTACTACAGGAGCAGAATACCCAGAGTGGGTGATGACATCACAGTGCTTTATCTATAGAAGTCAGATTCCTGCTGCCCTCCCTCCTCCCTGCCACGAAGGCAAAGGACCAGTGGTAGGAGAAGACATTCTGAGCAAATAAGGATAGACTTGGATCTCTGTTGTTGTTAAACTTAGTTTTAAATGCCTAGGAGAAAACCTGTGACCTGCTAGGTCATCATTTCAGACCTGTTTCCTAACCAGAATTCTCAGCACCTTCAACAAGGACGAAGCTGCCAATGCAATGCCTTCACTTGAAAAGCTGGGCATATTCTCAGGGATCACATATCACTCGTGTTGGAGGCACCAAGGCGCTTCCGGCTTGACAGGATTGGCCGATGGCATCATTGTTGCCCAGGGTAAACCCAGTTGGGGGCTCCTTTCATGTCCCCGGCAGGAGCTGGAGCACAGGATGGGAACTCACTCTGCCCCACAGCAGCACTGAGGCCTTGAATGCGAGCTTGCTGCTTGTCAAGCCAGCATCCTAGAGCCCCTGTGCTCCTTCACACTCAGAGATAGCCCTTCTTGAGTGATACTGTATAGCACAAATGACAGCACAGGGAATGATAGGTGTGCACGCCCATATACCCCAGAGCAGCTATGTAGCTTTGAATATAAAGGGTTGTAAGCTTTAAAAGTATTTGAGTTTACTCAAACTCAAATACTTTGGCCACCTAATGAGAAGGAAGGACTCACTGGAGAAGAGCCTAATGCTGAGAAAGGTTGAGGGCAAGAGAAGAAGGGGACGACAGAGAATGAGGTGGCTGGATGGAGTCACTGAAACAGTAGGCATGAGCTTAAATGGACTCCAGAAGATGGTAGAGGACAGGAAGGCCTGGAGGAACGTTGTCCATAGGGTCGTGATGGTTCGGACACGACTTCGCAGCTAACAACAACAACAAAGCTTTAAAAAAAGAGACCCTGAGGGGGCTCAGATGTCTCGGACAAAGTCTGTTGAATTAAAAGGAGGGGGGAAAAATGGGAGGGGAAAGATTCAGGGAAGGCCTCAAATATTCCAATGAGAATTTTGAGCATATAGAATGTCCTTAAACTGCTAAAGACTTGGGGGAGGGAGGGAGTGAGTGAGTGAGGGAGGGAGGGAGGGAGGGAGAGAGAGAGAGAGAGAGAGAAACCAATGGAAGGGATGCTTAATTGGCTTCCTCTCCCTTTGTTGAGGAACTAGGATGGAAAACAGAGGGAAGGAAGATTCGGAACAAGAGGCAGTTCAGTGATTTACTTGATCCTTCTAAGCTTTAATGGAGATGTCACGAGATGATTCATGTCATAGATAAACTGGTTATGTTCACACATGGTGGGGAAAAGGCCAACCTGCTGCCTTCGCAATACATGCTAAATTTAGTTAGGGACTTTTTGGGGGGTGGGTGAGGGGGATGACTGATACTCTGACATCATTTGATTTTGGTGCTCATTGCAGTATTGACTTTTTGCATTTGAAGCTTAGTAGCTAGGATCTGCCCTTCTTTCTGCAGCCTGCAAGGTCTTTCTTGCTAAGGTTATTTCTCAGCTTCTTTACTGTGTTCAGATCCATACTTTTACAAAGTTTAATCCCTGGGAAGCTGTCGCAGTCCAAGTTTATAAGAGCTGTCCTTGCATTTCTGAGATGCATGAAGAATGCTGTCTTCTGGTTAGAGAAATGTTTGGTTTGTGTAGATTCCAGAGTCTGGTGCTAGCTCATTAATTTCTAATTCAATTTTCTTTTCTATGGGTGTCTGGCTCTAGTGGTTCTAAGAGACCATTTTAATCAACTTGGTTAAAGGTAAAGGTTCCCCCACACATGCGTGCTAGTTGTTTCCGACTCTAGGGGCCGGTGCTCATCTCCGTTTCAAAGCCGAAGAGCCAGCGCTTGTCCGAGGACGTCTCCGTGGTCATGTGGCCGGCATGACTAGACGCCAAAGGCGCAAGGAACGCTGTTATCTTCCCACCATAGTGGTCCCTATTTTTCTACTTGCATTTTTACGTGCTTTTGAACTGCTAGGTTGGCAGAAGCTGGGACGAGTAACGGGCGCTCACTCTGTTACGCTCACTTTGTCAACTTGGTTAACAAGAGCTAATAGCAGATTTCCAGGCTTTAGGTCTCTGTTTGGATAGCCTTTGTCCATTAGGGCTTGGAAATGCCAGGAATCATCTTAAGCAGTGTATCTGGAATATTGATTTCCAAACCAGTCTAAGCCTAATATCCAATGCCATAATCTGTGGAAAAATATTTTCTCAAATGAGCATGTGCCATCATCCTAGCTCTCTTCCATTCTAACTGAAATTTCATAAGAGTCTTTAATCTTGTTGGCTGCTTTATCCTCCACAATCCTGTGAGGCCTGTATAAAACAGTCCTATAGAGGTACATATGCCCATATGGGGGGATGAACCTGAGGAGTCCCTGAGACCCATGATCCTCTGTTGCTTCCTTTGGAGTAGGGGTGTCCAATCTTGTCCGCTTTAGGACCTGTGGACTTGCAACTCCCAGAATTCTCCAGACTGGCTAACAGCCATCTCTTATTCCTTTCCATTACCTTGGCAAGAAGGCACAACGTTTATTTGTTGTTTCTTCTATCTGACCAGGATTCTGATGTATTTTCCCAGGTTGCCCAATTCTGCGCCTCTATTTGTTTTATTTGGTCTATCCACAACTGAAGACTAGTGCTAATCCTTGGGATTTCCAGTAGAATTTGTATTGTTTTTAATATATCAATACTGGTTTTTTTACTGCATTCTATGCCTACATTTTATTCATCATATCTATATATTTTGGGAGTATGAATTTCTGTATAGTATTTTCCTGGCTTCAAGGCCATAATAAAGCTTTGCTGGTGATTATAGGACTCGGCAAAGCATTCAGAAGAAGGGCTTTGTTTGCCCTCCCACTCATTCCAGAGTATTTCTTTCAGATGCGTTGCCAGACCTAGTATGTAGCAAAATTCAATTGTGCACAGCGGATACCAAGCTTAAAAGGCACCATAGGACCTCATGATCAATAAGCTGGGAATTCAGGTACCGGGCTCTTATTTTGGTCTGGTCCAGCAAGAAATTGTTTGCTAGGTGGAGCTGGGTCTCCTGATAAATTGCTTTTGACTTGCTGCATCGGTACTTACTGCTGCTGTTACCCTAGCAGACATATAAAAATGGAGCCCCTAATGAAAGCTGGGCTGAGTTGCCAAATGCTCTAATAGAAAACAAAGAATAATTAAGGAGCAGTCCTCATGTCAGAATTGCACTTGCTGGTTTATATGTTGCTGCAAATTAAAAATAAATAGCTGTTCAGTACATACATACTATAATAGAGAATTTAATGAGCAATATGCATTTCAGCCACCTGCAATCTTTCCAAATTTTGGCAACTTTTAAGATGTGTGGACCTCAATGCCCAGAATTCCCTACCCACCACGCTGAGTAGTTGAAGTCCCACCTATCAAAGTTAGCAAAGTTGAGAAACACTGTCCTAGTATGGATGGTTCTCGACTTAGGTCCATAATTGAGACCACAATTTTGGCCATAAGTCATGATGGTTCTAAAGTGAGTCACTGCATGGTTGCGCTTGATTTTGTGATTGTTTTTTGTGGCGGTCTTAAAACGAATGGCATGGTCATTAAGCGAGCCCCTGCCATGGGGCAGTTTTTGCTGGAAAAAACAAAAGTAAACACTGGTTTCAAGCAAAAACATAATAAATCATGCTACTTGACCATGGGATCCTGCAAACAGTTGCTAATACTGCCCAGGTATTATGAGGACCCATAATGCAGTCATGTGACTGCAACCATTTTTCTGGACCATATTTTTTTTCGTGAACCAATTGTAAATCGAGGACTATCTTTGTAGGTACTATAGATGAGTAACTTCAAGAGTCTGTCCTTCCTCATCATACCTCTTAGTCTTGAAACTGAGATATTGAGTGTCATCCTTTGCAGAGAATATTGCATTCTTTGAAGCAGGATACATGGAAATGCTTCCTGAATCAGGAACACTGCAGTGTCTTGGTCAGTTAGTCCTGATGCAAATGACACAACATGTGATGATCCAGGTCACATCACAGAGGCAATGCAGTCATCTGGCAATTCAAAACAGTTCCTTTATTGCTCCCAATTTTCCCCAAATGCTCCCATGTTTGCTGGCAAGCCTCCAACAAAAGATCACATGCACATCCCTTCAGCCTGACTGCCTGAAACCAGGTTCAAATACAGGCTGATTAGCATAAGAAAGTACTCAAGGCCTTAGAGATAACAAGGAAGAAAACATAAACTTAACTAGTCTGTTTGAATCCTAGCTTGCCTGAGCAGTTTTCAAAAGAGAGAATCCGAAATACAGTCCGAGGTCTTTAAACAGATAAGCACCGTGGTCAGTCAGTCCAATAGTCAGGGTTTCCAGGTTTCCAAACGAGATCAGCAACAATACACAACACTCCCAAGATTCAGCGTTTGTTCCCGACAAATGCCCCACCCCACAGTGTCTCCTTAAATCTCAATCCCCAGGTGTGCCTTGTGGAGTGGGATGGGAGCCTGCCTGCATTGTTCCCTCCTCCTCTCCACTCCTAGCTGTAGGATCAGGTGGAGGGTGGGCCTTGCTCCTTGCCTGAACTCTGTCTGCCCTGTTCCAATCCTGAAGGGCCTTGGCCTGCCTCAGCCTGCTCTTCCCCACAGTCCTCTGAAGCCACAGATGCCTCACTAGGGTCCTGTTCTGGCTCCATTTCCTCCTCAGATTCAGGCTCAGACGGAGGCATGATACAGCAGGATGACCTGCCCCCTGCAACGGCACATTGCAAATTTTGGATATAACGTTTTCAAGAATGAAACCTATAGACTAGTCCAGGGGTAGGTAACCTCGGCTCTTTTATGATTCATGGACTTCAAGTCCCAGAATTCCTGAGCCAGTTTGACTCCGTTCATTCCCCGACCTCCGTTCATTCCGCCGGGACCTGAAGACCTGGCTCTTCGAGCTCTCTGGCCCAGGCTGAAAATTTTAATTTTAGTTTTAATTTTAATTTTAACTGGGGTTTTACTTATGCAGGGACGAATATAATTTTTTAATTTGTTTTTAACTTTTGTATATTTGCTTTTAATCACCCTGTAAACCGCCCTGAGTCCTTCGGGAAAGGGCGGTATATAAATGTAATAAAATAAATAAAATAAAATAAGTCCATGAGTCATAAAAGAGCCGAGGTTGCCTATCCCTGGACTAGGTTTATAAACCTCTTCAAGCATGACAGCAAGCAGGCTCAACATTTTGGAAGCTGAAGAAGGCAGAACCAAGCAGAAACTAAATTTAGTGTAATTGCCGTGTAAATATATTTCAAAATAAGAGTATTTAAGTAGCCATATTGATTCCAGTTTATGGAAGACTTTGAGGGCTGCATGAAGCCCTCTGGCGTTCTTAATTTGGAAAACTGTGCTAAGGCTCTTGGAAGTTTGCAGGATGTCTCCTACAAACTTTTTGCATTTACATTACTGAATAAGATTTTTTTTTACAGGAAACTTAAGATAGCATATCTAAAAGTTGCATTTAAAAACAAAAAAACAAACCAATATTGTCTAAGAGCTTTTAACACCCTAAAACTCCTTCCCATTTCTTCTCATTAATTCCAGCACTGATTAACACCTCATTATTCATCGTGGAAGGAGAAATCAACCTCAAGACTTGACAGTTTGATATAGTTTGAGCCTGAATCTAGGGGAAATGAATTCCCTGAATAGTTTCAATTAATTTTTAGCTTGATGTCTGTCTTTTCAGATTGCATGATTAATCAGTTGCATCTAACTGCATTATTTTTCTCTTTGACCTCTAATAAATTCTGTTGGAGCTTTTTTTTAAAGCTTTTTTTTTTAAAAAAGCTGAGAAGAGCCTCTGTTTCTTATGGTATGTCCTAATTTCTTCTCATGTGTGCAAGAAAATGGGCTGAAATAATAAGAGTTCACTGAGAAATGTTAGAAATGGGATCTATGTCCAGGAATATCCATATTTTGCTTTAAAAAGTCAGTGGACAGTAGTCCTGTGTTATAATAATACATACGAGGATAGTTCACTAGTCTATGTTAAACTTCTCATACTGAAAATCAAGGTAATACCATTATTGCATTGGCAAGTGTAGTTAAGTGCTATTAAGGTTTTTCCAAAAGTTTTTCAGCAACACCATATAGTTGCTTATGACCAATATTTATTTTGTTTTCTGTTCTACTCTATGAGAATTATTCTGCTTTTTAATGAATTTATTCTAAAGTTCATAGCGGGGTATCAGTTTACAATTTGACAGATTGGAATTGACTCATTCTTAAATCCTGACAGTTGCATGGACAACTCTTAGCAGATCCCTACACATTTTCAAAAATCATTTGCCGTTGTCTAGGGCTAATAGAGAAAGAATGGTTTAAGACTGCCAAGCTGGCTTTTGTGCTTAAGGCAGGACTACAACTCAGGTTGCCCTGCTCCCTTCTGGAGTGTTGGCTGTTCCTGCCAGCTTAGTGTCATCTGCAAATTTGATGAGTTCCCATCTATCTCCTCATCCGAATCATTGATGAAGATGTTGAAGAGCACTGGGCCCAGAACAGAGCCCTGGTTCTGAGATCACATCTGCCAGTTCCTTCAGAACCTTGGGGTGTAATCCATCTGGTCCTGGTGATTTGAACTTGTCTAGGATGGACAAGTGCTCACTTACCATTTTCTTGCCTATTTTAACTTGAGTTTCTAATCTGTTTTTACGGTACTGTTTTTTATAGGTTGGACTTTTTTTCTGTTTGTGTAAAGATGGATGCAAAAAACAAGTTAAGTAGTTCTGCTTTCTCCCTGTTGCTTGTCACCTTCTTGCCACTTTCTCCCACTAATGGACCAACTATTTCCTTATTTTTTTTTCTTGTTTTTTACATGTTGAAAGAATCTTTTTTTGTTATTTTTGACTTTTGTCGCAAGTCTTAGTCCATTTTGAGCCTTAGCTTTCCTCACTTCATCTTTGCAAGCTCAGGCTATTTGCTGATATTCTGCCTTAGTTATGTGCCCCTGTTTCCACTTTTTATACTTGTCCTTTTTGTCTTTCAATTTGTGAGAGAGTTCTTTATGCAGCCATGCTAGGTTTTTTGAGAGCTGTTATTTTTCTTCTTTGTTTGTATTATGCTAGACTGGGCTTTTATAATCTCACTTTCCAAATTTCAAGCTTCTTGAGTTATTTTTCCCTTGAGGATTCTCATCCTTGGAATCTTTCCCAAGCTGTCTCTAAGTTTATTGAAATTAGCTGTCTTGAAGTCCAAGACTCTAGTTTGACTATTTTCTATTGCTTGTGCTTGCAAAATGTTGAATTCCAATGTTGCAGGATCACTCTCCACCCCCACCCCCCGCAAGGTTCCTGTGGCTTCAACACCTTCTATCATTTCATCTCTGTTAGTGAGAATTAAGTCCAATATGGCTGATCCCCTAGTTCCCTTCTCTACTTTTTGTAGACAAAATTGTCTGAAATTTGTTTGATCTTCTACTTGGTGCAAAGTTTGTCTCCCAGTTGATGTCAAGGTAATCAAAGTCCCCCATTATTATTGTGATGTGCTTCCTACATACTTTAGTTAACTCTGTAACGTTGGGTAGCCTATAGTATACACCTATGGCAATGTCATTTTTTCTCCTTTTATATTGGCCCAAATGCATTCAAGACAGTTTTCATCATTGTTGTGCTCTATTTCTGTAGAGATGTAGTTATTTCTTATATAGAGAGCAACTCCACCTCCTCTTTTATTTGGTCTTTCGTTGGACCACCTGCAGACATCATGACTAATGTAACCAAAGCCTTCCTCTTTACAACACTCCTTTAGTCACATATTGAATTCTGGTATACACTGCCCTTTTTCATTTTGTTCCTCTGAAAAAGTAAGTCTACAACCTATCCTGCTAGGTTCCTGCCCCAAGGTCTGGAAAATCATTCTGCACAGAGAGTACATCTTTTTGGGACAGGTCGTTAGCCCCAAGATGTACAATAGCTTCCACATCACAGTCCTTGCTGGCATTCTTGACTATCTTAAAAATACACTTCTTGTCCCTGGTGGCAGTAGCACCTGAAGACACCTGACCTCTTTTGAAACCTCCATATCCTTTCCTAAATTTACAGCCCTTATAATAATAAGTCTTTATTGATTAGCCCTTGGGCCATATCAAAGTGCAAAGTTCCAGCAACAAATTGTTACTAAAATTTGATAAAGGCAATTTAAAATGGAATTTGATAAAATACAATTTAAAATGGAAGAATAAAATATGATTTAAAATGAAATAGTAATAAAATACAATCTAAAATGAAATTGTAATAATGTATAATAATTTAAGATATAGATAAAATATGATAACATTATATTTCGGAGTTGCCCTTGCAATCTACCCCAATCAGTCCCACATATGCAGATCTCGACTGGACCATTTTGTTTAAGTACTGTGCTACGTTAAATGCTATTTTCAAGTTCTGGCTGGACATAAGGTAAGTTATTTTGATGTGGGATCCCAATGGGTCATTCGTTTGGTATATAGACCAAGATACCTGTCTCTCACCCTCTTATACAGGCAACAGTCAAATAGGATGTGAGCCAGGTCCTCTACCTCTACTGCTCCGCAAATGCAGAGACGCTCATTGTAGGGTATAGCATGAAATCTCCCATATTTGACCATTGTGTCAAGCTGTTCGAATCTCGCTCTGGTAAATATGTCCCTAAGATGTTTCGGGAGTTGTAACTTCAATTAACTGTCTACCTGAAAAGTATGTTTGTATTTACTCAGCCATTTCAAGTTACCCACCTTACTAAGGATAGCTATATCAGTTTGTGCTTCTATATCCTTAATTCTTTGGGCAACTCTTTTTTGGGATTGTTCTCCTGTTACGCAAGAGACAGGAAGGCCACAGCTTCTTACAAAATTTGTTAGTTTGGTGATCCAGGAGATTTGTGATTGTAGTTTTATTTGCTATAGTAGGCATAATTTGGGGAGTCTGTCAGTCTCCATTTCATTAACTTTGCACCAGTAGTTATAAGCTCTAATTTTAGATAATGCCTGAATTGTATGAATTCCCAATTCAGCTCTAACTGCTGCAGCAGATGTTCTTGGATCTACACCCAAAATACATCTCAAATGCTGGGACTGTGTTTGTTCTAGGACTGTGGTTGAGTAAAGACCCCAAATTTCTGCTCCATACAAGAGCATTGTGGTAACCTTAGCCTTATAAACCTTGATTAATGGGGCTAGGGACACTGGGTAACTACGGTTCTTTAGTTTGAGCAATAAATTCAAACGGGCTTTTGCTCTAAATGTACTCTGTTGATGATGACAGGCCCAAGATCCAGTCTTGGAAAAAGTTACGCCCAAATATACAAAGGTGTTAACCTGTTCAATTGGTTCACCATCTAATTGCCACTTATGTCTCTGATGGTTTCTTCCAAACACCATTATTTTTTATTTAGATTTGCTAATGATTAGGGAATTATTCTGGCAATAAGAGCTGAATCTTCTTAATAGCCTACGTAATCCTACTTGTAAGTATGATAATAAAATCATATCATCAGCATAAAGCAAGCTGTTACAGTAAGTATTTAGGATCATCGGCATGTGTACCATGGTATCCTTCATTAACCCTGGCAAGTCACTGATGTATAAATTAAATAATAATGGGGCCAGGGTACACCCTTGCCTTATCCCTTTATTTGTGTGAATCCTGTTAGTCAGGGCCCCATTAACCCCATACCGCACCTTCAAACAGGTACTTGTGTAAAGGGCTTTAATCAAAGCCAGGAGTCTGGGTTCTATTTTAAGAGATGTCAATTTACTCCATACTATGTCTCTATTTACCATATCAAATGCTGCTGTAAGGTCTATGAAAGCAGCAAACAGGGGTATCCTCTTATAGGCATATTTGGCAATTAGATGGTTCAAGACAAAGCAGTTATCGATAGTAGATCTGTTTTGTCTAAAACCTGCTTGTTCTTCTGTGAGGATGTTGTTTTCTTCTACCCAGATTTTAATTCTGTTCAAAAGGTACCTAGCATATATTTTTGCTACAATGTCAATCAGACTGATGGGCCTATAATTACTAGGATCCTTTTTATTCCCTTTTTTATATATGGGGACAACTATTGCCATCTTCCACCCACCTGGTATATGGCAGGTGTTATTCATGTGTGTAAAAAGACCTGCTAATACAGGACCCCACCAGTTGGGAAATTTCTTAAATAATTCTGCTGGTAAAAAATCCTCACCTGGGGCTTTATTGCTCTTTAAGCTTTTAATGATGGACTGTATCTCCTTTTCTGAGACTGGTGGCCAGGGGGGGGGAGTTCTAGGATTTACTAAATCACTGTTTAAAAATAATTTCTTTACTGGTTCGGTGGGGGCAAACAAGCACTGGTAATAATTCTCCCAGTCCTCAGCAGAGATTGGTATGTCAAACGCAAATCTCCATTCCTTCAGGATACCTGCTACAGAGTGCCAAAATAATACTGAGTTATGACTTCTGGCAGCCAACTCAAGTTCTGACCAAATTGAAATGGCAAAACTTTTTTTCTTTAATGTTATAGTTTTTTATATTCCCTTTTTGTGTGCAGCATCTTAGCTTGTATATGGGCAGTAGGATTCCTCTGGGCAAGCCTCATGGCTGCCTTCAATTTCTATTTCAGTCGCTGGCAATCAGGATCAAACCAGCGAGGTCTAGCCACTTGGGCTCTTTTTGTAGCAGGTTTAGCTGTTAGGTGTTTCTTCAGTATGTTACAAAGATTGGAGAATGCATTGAAGGCTGACATCCAGTCAGTAGTAGATGACTGGATTGTTCTAGCTCACTTAGTAGCATTCTCTGTTTTAAGGCATTCTAATATTGCCTTAGTATCAACTTTGGCCCAAATTAACCTTTTATTTTGGGTCACCTCTACCTTTTTGGTGAGCCATCTGTCAGCCATGTTATATGGTCTTAAATCTGAGCGGCCTCGCAATGTCACACTCACAGGCTGATGGTCGCTATTGTCGCTAAGGTGTACTGTGACCTCCGAAAAGAGGTCAGCCTTATCTCTAGACACACAAAAGAGATCCAGTACACTACTTGAATTGGCTGAGTGGTATGTATAAGGGTATGTGTAATTCTTGTCCTTACCTCCCAAAATTTGGAGATTACCCTTAAAAATTAAGGAGACTAGGAGCAGGCCAGCGGCATTACTTTTATAGTCTCTCGAGAGCCACTGAGGATAGTTATCAAAGAACTCCCCTGGGATTCCCTTCTTCTGGGCAAGCTCATACAGAGAGGGACCCAGTCTAGCGTTCAGATCTCCTAATAATATCACTATGGACTGAGGGTACAGTATAGATATATCTTCTAGGATAACTTCCAAGCCCATCCAATATTCGAAATTATAGTGCTGGGATGTGCTTGGAGGAATATACATATTTACCAATATTAACTCAAACTGGTCATATTCAAATTTGACAGCTAGAAAGTACGGATACTTATCTTTGTTATATAATTTCTCTCCCTGCCATTGCAACTCTTGCTTTATAAGAATGCATAGCCCACCAGAGGGTCTCCCTTTGTTCTTTGTTTTTTGGCCTGGGGAGGCCCATCCCTGAAAGCCTGGCAGTTGTACTGGTGCGTCCACTTCGGTTAGCCAGGTTTCTTGAAAGGCTATTACATCAAATCTAGAGAGGAAGCTCATTAGTCCACTATCAACCATCCCTTTCCAGCCAGCTACATTCCAGGTCATCAACTGTATGGGGTTCTCGGAGGCAAGGTGGTCTGGCTTGGTTGATTGGCTAGATGGTAAAAATGCCAGATGTCAACTTGACATTGGAGCTGGGTCAATATCATCTATGCTTCCTCACAGTTGTTGTGAGTTCGATATTTCTCCTTGTGGGTTGCAGAACTTGTTGCTCCTCTATATCTTGGTTGCCAGTGTGCCTCTGCTCTTGCTCCAAGAATGACTTTTTTTCCAAATGGTCAGGTATTCTGGCTTAAGTCTATAAATGTAGATTTATGTCCATTTTTGGAGGGGCGTAGCTGAGGATTCATCTTGTGAAAAGATGTTGTGGGAACGTCTGAATCAAATGAGGATGGAAGCTGGATTATATCCTTAGTGTTTGTCAGCTTAGGGGGCACTGTGTGATGAAGCCCTTTGTCTTTCAGTTGTTTCTCAGAGGCTAGGTCAGTCAGTGCAGTTACCCCACTGTCAGCTTGCGTGACAACACCTTTTATTACTATTGAGGTAAAGGTAGATTGTTGATTAAATATATTGTCACAAGGGTGCGTGATTAGTGGAGTCAAATTAAATAGAGGCTTTGCTGTAGATTGAGTTGTTGTCAGTGCCTCTTTTAGGTCATCCAATCTTTGAATGATATTAACTTGCTCAGGTTCCGGCAATGCACTGAATAGGTCAACCAGCATTTCTTCTGGCACATCCTCGGCAGTTCCTGCAGCTGTGGGTAACACAGTTTGTACATTGGTCCTTTGCCTTCTCAGGGTCAGTTCAGTCGCAGCAGCCTTGGGCTTAGTAGTGTGAGGGCTGTTGCAGCCTGGATTTAAAGCAACGATTCCCTATCCATGGTTATCCTCCCAAATCCTTCTACAGTATTTGGTTGGCTCCTAACAAACTTTGCGAAAGATTCTTTCAGGCAGTCAACCTTATTTATGACAATTGACAAAAGATCATATATTACATTTACAGTTTGAGCTGTAAGCAAACATTGTGTGGAGAGGAAGTCTGTCATGTTTTCTCCCTTTAAATTTGTTACATCTCCCTCCTGTGCAAAGAAGGCTGCTTCTGGGCTCCAAGGATAGGAGCCATTCTCCAAGAGGGAGGAGGACAACTCCACATGCTGTCTGCTCTCCAGTTCGGTTTGTACGTAAGTCCCATTCCAATGAGTCACATAAATTAAATTTATCTGATAAGGTGCCTGTGAATGAGTTACTTACTGGAGCAGAGTGTCTGTTTGCAATATAATCCTCCATTTTCTGCTGCTTCAAAGGCTTGGATATACTTTCTGCTGCAGAGTGCTACCTCTTCCTTCTTTTCCCCATTCAGGTTTGTTAAAACAGGTTTAAAAATAAGTTTAAAACTAGGTTTTAAAAGGTTAAAATGGGTTAAAAATGGGTTTAAAAGGTTAAAAAAGGGGTAGGTTAAAAATACAATATGAAAAGAGGTTAAAAAGTTAAAATAAAAATAAAGTAAAATAAAATAAAACCTTTACTTTTGGAGGAGTTCTTTTCAGCCTTTGCTGCCTCTCCACCATCTTGGCTCCTCCTCCCCCCCCTCCTTATAATTGAACCATCAACCAGAAGGTGACTTCCCTTTTTGGATGCCTTACTCTTTTTGCATGACTGATGTGCAATACCTGATTCATACTTTCCCCTATCCAAAACAAGTTCTTATTTGCAGGGCAGTGTCTACAAATCCTTACAGATGTGTCCTAATGTTTAACAGTGCATACAAAGTACTATCGTTTGAAGCATTAAAGCAGCCACATATACGGTATTTCCAGGCTTGTGAAGCTGCTTCATAAGCTATCCACAGCTGTCTGGGCATGCATGGGCATGCATGGTAAGGCTATGTGGGAGTTGCATATAGATTCAAAGAGGAGAAGGTGATTTAGAACATGTATGGCATATATGTGTGACCTGCCAGCTTCTCTTTACATCAAAGAGGTCTTTTTCCGTTAGGGTACAGTGGCAGCCACATGGTATAAAGGAGAACACACATAACCTTGAAGAAAGAATGCAGGATTGTTTGCATCAACATCATTTAGTCCCAACAAAGATGATGGGTTGAGGAAGAAACTCAAGTTTGCCTTCCCTTGATTCCATTTGGCATAAGAGGGGAAAGCAAGAATGTCAGGCTTTTACGATTCTCTTATTCTACTCTGTAATAATAAGATGGAGTTCCATTATTTATTTATTTATTTAGTCCTTTATTTATTTAGTCCTTGTGGAATCTGTTTCCTGGCAGACTAGGCTACTTACAAGGAGCAGACATGGAAGGTTCTTTAGCAAGTTGTTGAGTAATATAGTAAGTGTGACTACTTGCCCTTTGTTCTTAGAATCCAGTTCACTGCATAACCCTAGGAGAAGCTCTGGTAACTTTTATTTCTATCTCAGTTTCCTATTTATTCTCTTCTAGAAAAGACAAGTGTGATTCTACCTTCAAGAAAAATATACACTGTGGCTCTGCCCCCTGAAGATTACGTACCAGTTGCTATTAATGAAAACAGTAAAGGATCCTCTGAAAGTGATGCTGAAGAAAGCAGTAATGGTGCACCAGGTAGGACAAAATGCTTCATTTTTCTCTAAAGCAGCCAGTGCGTAAATATATAAGCCGCAGGTAAATGGAAAGTTGCATCAGTTTACAGGCATGTACAACCATGTATGAAGTAGTGTCTGCTGGGATATACATTGTACAAATAGGAAATCATCCTAAAATCATTGCAGAATCCAGATTGAAACATCCCGGACAGATGCTCTGCTCTGAGTAATTGTTTTAATGGTGAAATGCTTCTCATGTTATGTTAACTTTGTACATGTTACAGTGCTTTAACAGTAATCAAAACAGAGCTGGAAGGGACCTTGGAGGTTTTCTAGTCCAACCCCCTGCTCAAGGAGGAGACCCCATACCATTTCAAACAAGTGGCCATGCAATATCTTCTTAAAAATCTCCAGTGATGAAGCACCCACAACTTCTGGAGGCAAGCAGTTCCACTGATTAATTGTTCTCACTGAAGTTTCTCCTTAATTCCAGGTTGCTTTTTTCCTTGATTAGTTTCCGTCCATTGCCTTTTGGTGTTTTGGAAAATAAGTTGACCCCTTCTTCTTTGGGCAGCCCCCCAAATACTAGAATACTGCTATCATATCACCTCTAGTCCTTCTTTTCTCTAGACTGGCCATACCCAGTTCCTGCAGCTGTTCTTCATATGTTTTAGTCTCCAAGCCTTAAATCATCCTAGTTGCTCTTCTCTGTACTTTTTCCAAAGTCTCAACATCTTTTTTGTAATGTGGTGACCAAAACTGGATGCAGTATTCCAGGTTGGTTTTATTAAGGTTTTATAAAGCGGTACTGATACTTCATGTGATTTTGATTCTGTGCCTCGGTTTGTGCAACCAAGGATTGCATTAGCGTTTTTGGTTGCTGCCACGCACTGCTGGATCATATTTATTTCATATTTAATAAGTAACAAGTAGTGAATCGGCAGACTACAATACAAATTAAGCAGTTCTGTTTGGGAAGCTGTGTTAGAAACTGCAGTTGTGCAAGTTTCTTGTGTGTTTCTTGAATTTCATTATTGTCAGGCATTTTGTGCATGCTTGGGTCATATTTCTGAATGTCCAAATGAATATTATTCTTGGTACATAGTAAATTACTTTTTCCAGGGATAGTTCAATATAGAAACTGCATTTATAATGCTATTAATTTAAATTTACTTTATTCTCAGCATTCTTTGAGTACTATTATCAGCTTAATTATTACTGGGTTTACATTTAGTTGAATTTTAATTTGGCGTGGTTGGCAAATAAAGGCACTGCTCATTTTGTTTTTCATACTACAGTACCGTAAATGTTAACCAAGGGTAAATCTACTTGCTTGCAAGCATTTCAAATATATACGTAGAATTTCAAATGTATCATTTCTTTACATTTCACAATACAAATCAATGTGATATATTTCCTATTTGTATTAAGAGGAGACTGATTAAACTGTCTTATCTATATGGAAAGACATGTATTAACCTTATCAAAATTCAAATATTCCTTTAAGAGCCGTTTCAGATCAATTGGCATATAAACTCCTGTCGATTCTAGAAGAAATTGAATAATTTTTAGGCATATATAGCAGGTACCTTTCCCCATTTAAGGACTGCTTCTGGGCAAATAAATCTCTTCCCATAGATTTTTATGATGGAAACATTTGGTTTGAGGAAGAAGACTTCCCCTTTTGAATAGTGACTACCTGGTGTTCGGTTCAGCCATGTCTGTTTGTGTACCAAGTGACCATGTGGGGAGACTTCTTGTGTTAAGTAGACACCCAACGTATTATGACTGCCTCTGAGTAGGTAATCTTACAGAAAATGCCAGGTACTTAAGTAAATAGAGACCAACGTCATGGCATGTAAGTAACAATATAGCTCGTGACCTCTCGTTTAGACTACTGCAATGCTCTCTACTTGGGGCTGCCCTTGAGGACCACTCGGAGGCTCCAACTGGTACAGAATGCAGCCGCGAGAGTTGTGTTGGGAGTCTCCCGATACTCCCATGTTACACCTCTGCTCCGTGAGCTGCATTGGCTCCCAGTTGTCTTCCGGGTGAGATTCAAGGTTCTGGTAATGGTTTTCAAAGCCCTACATGGCATGGGTCCGGAGTACCTTAGGGATCACCTGCTACTGGCGTCAACTTCCCTCCACCCTGTGCGCTCCCACAGAGAGGGCCTCCTCAGGGTGCCACCGGTCAGAGAATGTCGTCTGGTGGCCCCCAGGGGGAGGTCCTTCTCTGTGGGCGCCCCGGATTTATGGAATCATTTGCCGGTTGAGCTCCGGATGGCGCCCGACCTTCGCTCCTTCCGACGCGATCTGAAGACTTATTTGTTCGAACAAGCCGGCCTGGCCTGATGGGGGATGGGTTTAGGTTTTATTGCTATTTTAAATGTATTTTAATCTACTGTTTTAACTTGGGCATCTTGTTTAATTCTTTTTTAGTTTTTGTATTCCTGTACTTTTATATGTTTGCCCTGTTCAGCGCCCTGAGTCCTTCGGGAGAAGGGCGGTATACAAATATTATTATTATTATTATTATTATTATTATTATTATTATTATTATTATTATTATTATTATTATTATTATTATTATTATTATTATTATTAAGTCCTTGGCATTCTCTGAGCTTGATTGTTTAATTTGTTTTGTTGCCCAACTAGGTGACATCATCAGTGCTAGAAGTGGGGGGGGTATTCTGCTTATATACAGTCCCTTGCCCTGTCAGTGTTGGTGGGAGTGCTGTTTTCTCTTGATAGAGGGAAGAAAATACTGTAGGAAAATGTGACAAACCTAGATGTCACACATCTCCGCCCCCATTTGGTTACCAGTTTAAATGGACAGGTTTTTATTGTTCAGACAGAATGAAAGGTTTGATGGATATCAGATTGCCTCACTGGAAGCTAAGAAGGCAAGGAACACCAAGGGGAATTAATGTCAGTATAGACTGTAATCTGGCTGCACACACTTTCTTTGGATTTTCCATTTTTTCCAGTTTTATTATAGCGTTAGTAGAGAAGATTATAATTAACATAATTGTGAGGAGATGGTTTATTTCTTTAACTTTGGCGTCAAGTCTTGTTTGACTTGACCTGTAATTTGTATTTTATTGCTGTGTTGCTATAGTGCAGCACATATGGAGGGCACCTCATGTTGCAAAGGCTGCTTTAAGACATGTCTTAGATAGCAAAAGAAATAATACAAGGGTTGCATGAAACCTTAGAATGACTTCCTTAATTTTTTCATTTTACTGAGTCTGCTAATGTTTTTTCTCTGGGATTCACTATCAGGGCAACATTTAATGAATTGGGGATCTAATGCATGTAGTTAAATCCATAACTTAATCACTCCAAGCTGTTTAATTCTTGACTCTGCTGTTCCAATTGGTTATCAATTCATGTAAGCAGACTTTTTTTTTAGCATAAAGGCATTCTCTCTGGCTTATGCAATAAGTAAAAAAAAATGACAAAGAAATTAGCATTAATCATATTTGTGTGCTGTACAATTATAGTCAAGGGATCACTTATTTTGTTAGTTTACTAACCCAGGTGATCAATTATGACCAAAACAGTATTTAATATTTAGACTAATAATTGTGTGATTGCTGTAGTGCAAGCCAATAATAAAAACTTCCTTGTTTTTTAAAATCTTTTTCTCCCTGTGCAGACTTTATTCTGTCCTATCTACTGCAGTTCATAACTTAGCCATGGAATATAGCGCAAGAGTCCATAATGTAGCCATGTTAGATCTGAGTTAAGCAGATCTGTATGTGGAGACAGAACCACAGCACACCATAGCCTCTCAGAAGAAGGTGCTTTGAGTTTCCTAGTAAAAGAAAGCTTTATGTGTTCTGCTTAAAACCGAAACTTACAATAATTTGAATGTTCTTTTTCATAATCAGAGAGATTTTGAGAGGATTTATTTTCCTCTTGATAAACAAGAGTCTCTTAATGCTGCATAGTGGGTGCCACTTATAAACAAAAGTCTTAACGATTTTGAAAACTATGACCCTACAAACAAAATTTGTACCTGTGATTGTATTTAATAATAGACCAGGAAACAGAACCCACAAATTTGTGTAGAACTTTATTAATAATGACTATAATAGTATAATTTGAGTATAATTACATATATCTGTATGGAATAGTCACTCCTCATCAGATGGGCGGCTATATAAATTTGATTAAATAAACAGTTTTGAAGGCTGACTTAAGTTTTCCCTTCCCTCCCTTTCACTGCGAGTAGAACCAGTCTTTCTTTCTGCTTCCAAAGTTTAAAACTTGCTTGTATTTATGCAACCATTGTCTGAGCTTAGTTTCTCCAAGTTCATGATATCACAGCAAGAAATGCACGATGTGGTTTTCCATTTTTTCCAATTCTTGCCTGATTTTTTCTTCTCCCTGCCGTTCTCGTCCAACAGTCTACGCCACCCTCTTCTTTTCTGTCTTGTATTCCTTTTCTCCACTTCAGATATGCAGCAAGCTTCCTGTTGTCGTAGCAACGCAACAGCAGACAATTTGCAAAAAGGAGAAATGATGAGGGGTAGCAGGCACAATCTTGTTAGTTTGCCAAAGGACCTACTAAAAGGCTATGAAGATGCCCATATGCGTTTACTCACATCATGCCTTGTCCACAGCCTGATCCCTCACATTGATTGGGTGCTTTTGGACACTGAACATTTTGACTCTTATCAGATAGAACATAGAATAATAGGATTGGAAGGGACCTTGGAGGTCTTCTAGTCTGTCCCCCCTGCTTAAGCAGAAGACTCTATACCATTCCAGACAAATGACTGTGCATTTGAAAACCTCCAGTGAGACAAGCTTAATTTTTCTCACTATCAGGAAATTTCTCCTTAGTTCCCTGAGGGGGGGGGACCTTGGGGCAGATGCCTTAAAGCAGGAGTCTTCAATTTTTTCAGAGATAAAGAACGTGGATTAATTTTGAGATGGTTTGATAGCATGGGGAAGGAAAGGTTTAGATGAATAGTAAAAAGAAAGGCTTCACTGGAGTAGATCTTCTGTAGTCTGTGTCCTCTCTTCTCCATCTAGTCCGCAGTCTTGGATCCTACTGTCCATCTCTGGATCTTGGCAACTTGGGATGCCCCCCGAGCTTCAGTGATAGAGTGGTCAAAAAGAACTACATGTATTATGAAATAAATGTCTATATGTCTGGTAACTAAAAACCTAGTATTAGACCCTAAATTGAGATGGATGGAAAGATGAAGATGATGTGAACCAAACTAAAATCCAGTAACCTCATAAATCATTCTGTATTATTTCTGCTTAAACAGAACAGCGTAAAGGATGTTGATATGCTTTAATCCAGGGGTCGTCAGACTTGGCCCTTTTATGACTTGTGGACTTCAACTCCCAGAATTCCTCAGCCAGCATGCCTGGCTGAGGAATTCTGGGCGTTGAAATCCACAAGTCATAAAAGGGCCAAGTTTGAAGACCCCTGCTTTAATGACATACAATTGCCAGAAGTTTTTGCTTAAAATTATTCTTCTTTTCTATAGGAAGCTCCATTTCTCCTTGGATCTTTTTTCAAGCTCCTACTTGAACTTTTGTACTACTTTCAGCTGCTCTGTTCATAAATTTAACACTTACGTGCATAACATCAATTTAACACTTACAAATTAGAAAATTCAAAGATCATCTTATTTCAAGTAACATAATGACTGATGATACAAGGATCTTGACAGGAAAGCCACAAATCCATCAGGCTGCTAGAAATACTTAGCAAAATTACTGAGCACATGTTATACTTGGGACTTCTACATTTTCACATGTCAGAGGGGAAGGTTATAACCAAAATGCTGCTCAAATAGAAGATTGTGATGCCAAACCTGACTATTCCAATTCTGCAAGCATTTTGTGTCTTAAATCATAACTGACTGGATGACAGATTTTAGTTATGGATTTTAATCTGATATAAGTAGTCCTCAACTTACAGTCATAATGGAGGCCTGCCTATCATGGTCATAACTCATGACGGTTGTAAAATGGATTGGTCATGTGACCGACCTGATTTTATAACTTTTTTTGCAGCAGTTGTGAAGTAAATGCAGTGGCTGTTAAACAAATCGGTCGTTTGCGATGGGTGCAAATTTGCCAAAATCCAAAAGTAAACGCCAGATATATTTTTTTAGTGTCATACATTTTAAATGTCATTTGAAACAATGGAAGCCACTTTATCTTATTTTTAATTTGCTGTACTATACTGGTTATATTTAAAAATAAAGTATTATTATGCTGTGATCTTTTCAATTGTTGTGCTTCATTTTTTTTCATGGAGCTAGGATTTGTACATGTGTTTTGCAGTATCTTAATTTGGATACTACTAATTTGTATAATTAAGAGTCGGAAACGACTAGCACACATGTGCGGGGGAACCTTTACCTTTTACCTTTACCTTTAATTTGTATAATGGTATATTTTTGCCCAAACAAACCCATGACACTCTTAAGGATCACCAAAGCATAATTACAAATAAAAATGAATATTTGTATGGTTTTTTTTTTCTTTTCCATTTCTAGCTGGTAAACAATTTGATTAACTGCCCCACTACCCAGTGGATTGAACAAGATGACACTATTCATTTTTATCAAATGTGCCAAAGACAGCTAAAATTGCATACTGCTTAACAGTAATTTATTTGCTTCTATTTGCAGTTCTTTGGTGTCAGAGGAATTCATTTGTTTACGCTATGAAAATGACTTGTGGAATGAGATCTTAAGAATCATTAGTATTGGGGTAGAAGAAATTGTTCACTTCAGAAATCAATACGGCCTATTTTCAAGTATTGCATTATGATTATCACAGAACCCACAAAATTAAAGTTTCAAGCGTTTTTCTCTTCATTGACTTTACAAATCTACTTGGGCAAAATCATGTATTTAAATGTTTTAAATCAAGATAGCTTGAGGATGCGTTAATGTATTCATCTAACTTTTAGAGTACATTTAAAAATGCATTGGGAATAGACAATCTGATGTCCTCCTTGTGTGTTAGTTTTAGGCTGCCACTCCAGTGGCTAAACATTATTATGAAAATTTTAATCCAAAAAACTGAAGTGCAGCATCTTGCCTCTCCAAGGTTTTATTAAGCAAGATGTAACCACATTGTTGAATTAACAGGATGAGTTTAAAAATAGTCATTTTTTTGTTAGTACATCAAGGCTTAAGCCTTTTTATATTTTAATATATGTGTGTATGCTAAAAGTTCTAAAAATGTCCATTTAAAAGCTTAATATAATGTATCTTGTTAGCAGTATTTTATGCAACATTTATCAGCATTATTGAATATGTTGTAGGGAAGCTTAGATTACTCCAAGTAGTTTGTTGTTCTGGAGCACAGAACTGATCTGAAATGTATTCTTCAATGGGTAGATCACAGCACTTTTATTTAGAGCTGTAAATTCAGTTGCTTTGCTTGTTAGATTTTGCATGTTGTTTTCCCCCCGGACGTTCAAGGCAGCTTTCTCTGTGAATTTTCCATTTATCTCCACATCAACAATTCTGTGAAGTGGGTTCATCTGAAAGAAGGCACCAGTCCTAGGTCACCCAAAGTTGCTTCCATGGCTCAGCGTGGACTTGGATCTTGGTCTCCCCAGAATGGCTTCAGCATTTTAACCACTACACCACGCAGGCTTTCATTTATTTAATTGAAGGCTGTGTGTCTCTCTGCCCTTGTGTTTCACACATTATGTTCTGCTTGCCTGCTTGTGTTTTGAAAACAATCTTTATAAAAATGAGCAACCGGTTTTAATAATTAATGAAGAACCATTTTAGGATGCTAAGAAAATTGGCAGCTGGAGGAGTCATTTGTGTTGGTGAGCTTTGACTTCTGCTTAATAGCCAAAGGAAGAAAAGGCCAGCAAGCACATTGCTCGTTCGGTACTCAGCATTTTCAGATATCCATGTGAAAATGTAGGGAGGAAATGGATGTATATTCCAGGTGAAATAGGGCTTAATCAAATAAGCACTGTTTTTCTTCTTCACTCTATATCGGGTCCCCAACCCCTGGTCCGTGGGTTGGTACTGGGCCGTGGCATGCCAGCAACCAGTCCACACAAACAAGCAAAGCCCAATCCATGGGATGCAGGCAGCATACAAAACCACGCACCCTCTGGTCCGTGGAAAAACCTTTCTCCATGGAACCGGTCCCTGGTGCCCCAAAGGTTGGGGACCTCTGCTTTATATAACATCAAGTATAGAGAAGAAAACTATCCCAGTTTAGATTACTGATCAGGAAGAGGATTATAAGCTTCTGTCCCCATTTCTTGACAAGAACATGGATGTGTATGTGATCCCCTATATTTTATATAACCTATGATATGATGGATGATGCCTCTTTTTCATAAAATATTGATGCCATCTTATCATGGGCTGACAGTTTCAACTTTGACCATTTCACTCCATTTGTTAATTTTTCACAGTTTGGCTTTGGATGGTCAAACATTACTCAATAAATCAAGGAGAAGCAAGTTATGAATATGTTTTTGTTCATTCTTGGTGTGCTAATGGAAAACAAAAACCTATAATCCAGTGGAAAAAGTGGACAGAAAAAAAAGACCAGAAAAGCTATCTCCATTTTTTTCTGTTTTGCACATTCTGTTTTGCACGTTTTAATAGGAATAGGCCCTTCCAATCAGGATGTTGTTTAATGTTTCTGGGACATTTCTAGAGCAAACGTCTAAGCAGTTATATTTTACTGTAGCAACTCTATAAAATACCGTTTAGTCAGAGCTCTGCTCAAAAATTATTTGAAATAGTTTGTTTTAAATTTTCACATCAAGCTGTGCAATTCAAACTTGTATGAAAATGCCCTTTATATTAATTTTCTTCCAGGAATAGCCTATGTATCTAAACAATCTTTTTAATCCTCAGATTTTCTCCAATCACAAGTGCAAAACAAAAACAGAAAGGATGATTTACCACCATTTAAAGTTGGAAACATAAAAATTGTAATGTGAAACCTAAAATAATCTTGGCATACTCATTTTGAAATTCCCCTAAAAAGTTAAGAGAAGGGGGAAAAAATGTTATCTCCATCCATGGTCCATTCCATTGCAGTCTTGTCCCATCCTCAAACAAGAGAAATGTGGTCTTCAGTCACCAAAAAATTAGCCACTTCTGAGATGGGCCAGATTCCCTCAAGGAATTTTTTTTTCCTTTTCATATTTTGCTATAATAACATTTCCGTACATGGAGACTTAAAGACTTAGTAATACAGTTTGAATAAGACATTATTTAATTCTCATTGAACCCCTGTTATTTTGATTTTGCTTTCTGTCAAGACAAAAATTCATATTTATTTCTATCTCTTTCTGTAATCCTGAGCGCGTAAGCAAAAGAGAATGCAAGTCTACACAATGCCACAAATGTCCCTTTTCTGCAGCAAGCGTGGGATATTCGTAACTCCCCTTTCTTCCTAATGTATTAAAAATGGAGGGATTTTAAGTGTATCTGTTATCCACAGCCACAAGATGGCGTTCCTCCTCAATGTAGTTCATGCAGAGGGCAGGTTGAAGCAAGGGCAATCTCTTTCTGCCCTGTTGATTCCTTGCATGTAAGTGGTCAGATACTTAACTCTGATATTAACCTGCCTTGTGTTATGAATGGATTATTTTCTCAAGGGTGACATGGATCAGATTGGCGGTCAAAGGAATGCACTGATTTAGGCTGACAGCTTTGCACAAGCCAATTGTCTTTGTGACCTAGTAATACAGAATGAAAACTCCGTTGAGGGCGAGTAGGGAAATTTCTTCCAATTATAGATGGTAATGCTGTCTAACATCAAAATGCAATATAGCAGTTTTCAGGAATTTTAAGAAAAAGCTTTAGCAATTCTGAAAATTTTGATTTTTTTTTAAAAGGAAACGTTTGATTCAAATGTTAAAATAGTATCTGTGTCTGTATCATATATAATATTTTGATGATCAGGAAATATTTAAAAATATAATGCCACTTGATATTTACAGAATAGTCCGTATCATATCTGGGTTAACTTATGCAACTGCTTTTTCTCTCGAGCTGCTTTTGTATATATTGTACCGGCATGAAAATGTTTCTATCCCAGTTAAAACAAATATCTGATAGAGACTAAGGAGTATTGTTCAGTGTCAGCCAGTTTTAGGTCTTGCATTAAAATCCTTCTTTATTACATATAAAGTAAAACTCTTAAGTCTAAACACTGTTCATTCTAAACAACCTCAGTCTGAATTCATCAGGTATTCTTTACTTACTCAAAACGCAATAGCTCAAATCTGTTACTCTTGTTTGTTCAGATTCCTCATTTCTGTGCATCCGAATAAATGAAATGTGTTAAAGCTTTTACCCTAATTTTCCCTACCCAGATCCAAATTGAATTGATAACACTGGATACATGCTTGTCTAATATTGGTTATTTTTTAAAAAAACAAACAAATTATATTATGGCTCTTCCACCAAGGAGACCATAATTCCAAGCGCTTGCATCCAAGTATCATTCTAATATAGCACAAAAGGGCTGCTACTACAAAATACTGGTGGAGTTCCTGCCTCCCAGCTCTGCTGTCTCTGGGGCTCTACAGCCAGTCAGGTTAGAGCAGGGGTAGGCAACCTCGGCTCTTTTATGACTCGTGGACTTCAACTCCCAGAATTCCTGAGCCAGCTTGGCTGGCTCAGGAATTCTGGGAGTTGAAGTCCACGAGTCATAAAAGAGCCGAGGTTGCCTACCCCTGGGTTAGAGTGACAAACGACTGAACCTATCAAATGCAGATGCTCACTGAATTAAAATTCAGAAAGAGAACTTTAGAAAAATTCAACTGTTTGCTACTTTTATTCAGTATCATGCTGTTCCTATTACTGCAGATTTTATCAGCTGGCCGATAAGCATCTCATTGTCATCACTGGTCTCTGCGTATCATTTCAGATTTGCAAACTCTGATATCAAGAAAGCCAGTTTGGCCCTTAAGTGCTATGAAACTATGCTTGTGCACACTTTTTTGTGTCATTTCTGAATACAGTACTCATTTACTTTTCCAACAAAGAATCAATGATCAAATTGCTATTTTGATGTGTTTGAGTTTATTGAAGAATGTAATGTTTGTGAATGAAGGGAAAGACGTGTCCCAGGATAATGTTGTAGGATCCAAGTTCCCTGAGGATGGGGCTCCAGCACAAGTCAGAAAGTTTGGAAGCACAAAACCTCTGGTCCCAGTGACTGACCCGGATTAGATCCTGTAATGTTTGCATTGGGGTTTTTTATGAAAAAAACATTACCCTAAGACTTTGGTGATAATTGGGATTGGTTATATTTATAAGACCTCCTTATCGAAGCAAGAGCAGGCTACAGAAATAATTTTCTTCTGTGTGCAAGAACTCAGGTCATGAATTTGGAGCTTCCCAAATGCTCCAGAAGGTATTTTCCATGGATATTTCTTTGGACTGCCACAGTTGTCCCTTACCACTAAAAATTAATGTGAAAGCAACTGATATGGCAGCTCTACATAAATCTTGAAGCTTGCTTTGATGCAATGTTGACAAAGAGGGGTGATCAATATAAACAGGCAAGTTATCATTAGGTGATGTGTTCAGTTACAATTAAACAAACAAAGGGAGAGTTTTAGAATATCATTCTCCAAGCCAAATCTTTGTATAAGTACTTTGACTGCTTATTAGCTAGTTATTTAAAGTTCTCAGTGTAAAATTTAAATCTCTGTTGATAGTGGCTTCTCTGAAACTTTTAAGGGCCATTTGGATGAATGTGGTCCCAAACATAGGTGTCACTTCCGTGGAACCTGTCACAAGGGTGAGGCTGAGACCCAACAGAATGAAGTGACCTTGCAAATTTTTTGAAGGCTTTCAGATTAATAGTGTGGCAGTCATCCACAATAGTATAATACATCAGTAATGCAATTTATAACCCTACCACTATTCAGAACATGGACAGCTTCACTGAAAATTAAGTTAGAGAGATGCTTTGCACAAAATGTAATGAAACCTTGACATTTCTTTCCAGTGACACTTTCCCTGGAGGGCAGACATGCTGTTGTAAAGAAATGAAGAAAAAAAAAGCTCATTTTCTCCTTATTTCTTTTCTCCATTGCTGAAATGGCGGTCTTGTAGGAGCGTTCATCGAGTTACTTTAAAAGAATTGCAAAAAGACATTAAATGTCAGGGACTTTCTATCAAAGAAGGGACTTAGAATTTTGAACTACCTGTGTTTAGAGTTTGCTGAAGGACAGCATCCCAATAAACATCATGTTTGATTATTGATAATTGGGTGATACTTTAATTGACCTAACTGAGTTATCACAAAATATTAAACCAAGTGTCAGATTTATAGAATTTTACCCCTGAGAAAGAGGGGACAAGGAGAATTTCTCCCTCCTAGATTTTGCTTTTTCATTGTTTTCCCTTTAAAATCCATTTTTTTAGATTTTAAAAGTTTCTTATAGACTAGAAGAATTTACCCTGATTTTTCTATTTATAGTGTTGGCTAGTCATGAAGAAGTCAGTCGTGCTAACGTTATCGAAATAATTAAAACTCTGTAATGCTAAATAAGAGCACTGTCTGTACTGTAAGGATTTTAGATTCATTGGGGAAAATGTAAACGTCTTTGGTTTCCTAAAGCATAGATTTCTTTCCATAGTGCTACTAACATTCAGATGTTTGATTATATTTTAATGGATGTGAAATGGATGTAACCAAATATACGAATTTAAATCTGGTCCGTAATTAAAGGAAGAAGAGAAAAAAAATGCTGTCTGTGTGTGTTTGCTTGTGAAATAGAAAATTGGAGAAATTAGGTATCAGCATTTGGGGAGAATTAAATTAATCAGGTCTTTAAGATAAATAAATAAATAAAGATAAGATAAGATAAATAAATGCTGTCACTACCTAAGATATTTTTTCATAATAATAATTAGATCAGTTGTCAGAGATATTGTGATAAGAACTTTTTAGTGAGGTGCAAGGTTTTTAATAAGGTGAAATCAGAATGCTTAACTTGCTACTTGACTGATAGGAAACATCTATCCATCCCCAAAGCTACAGCCCGAACACTCGATTCTGTTAACTAAATAAATGTGTGGATGTCAAATTAAGGTGATTTCACAAGCCTTTTAAGCACCAGCAAGATTGTTGAAAATAAAATTTTAAAAAACACTACCTTTTGCATAATAATTTTGCAAGCTGTAATAAGGCAGTGATAAAATATTTGTCCACCAGTATTAGGCTTTCAGGTAAAAGAAAATATATGGAATATTTAAATGAATATATGGGGAAGAGATAATGTGGGGCTTAGATTAACAAACATTTCTGAAAACACTGTGTGACTTTGTTTTCTGTCTTCCTTGGTATTGAAAATACCCTTGGTGCCCCCATTAGAGACTGAAAGCAAAAGCTTTATTTCTCCAAAATAATGGACTTTGGCAATCATGTAGCTGGCCAGTGATTTTCCAATCCGCCACTGTAATCTGAAAGGACTGATGGATATAATTGCTTGAAAAAACACTCTACTCTGCTGTCTTAATGCATCAAGATAGTCATCATTCAATTACACATATTCAAAGCTATCCCTTCCATTTTCTCCTTTTAAGCCCTCTCCTGAAGTAAAGTAAAAACAAATCAGAAATGTGGTACTCTTTTCTTCCTTTTCTCCCTTTGCAAATCCTTTATTTATTCTTTAACCAGTGTTGAATTTTCGCAAAGCCCATGTTGAATAGCACAGGAGACCAAGATCCAATTTGACCCCAGATGCTCTTTGCTAGGATGCATCTCAGGTTTCAGAGCACACCATTCTCAGACCATCCATGTGTGAAATGATGTGTTAAAGGAAACATTCCGCTACAAGGAATTTTTTTTCTAGCATTGGAGTTTTTCTTCTGCCTTTGCAAAAAGTCAGCTATGATTGGAGCCAGGTTCACAGCAGGCAAAGTCAATGTAGTGGTAGCTTTGCATTAGTGAATAATAAAGGAGGGAGCACTGTGTCTGTTTTCTTAAGATCATGGTGGGAGACAAATCTAATAAATAATAAAGTCCATAATAATAGATATAAGTATTATAACTTTAAAAGACAGGTCACTAAATTTATCAATACACAGTGGAATGGGTTTTATCTCTCAAAAACACTTCATTGAGTCTATTCCACAGTAGTCCACTGGATAAAATAACAGAAAGGTTAAATTTGGAAAGAGAAAAAACACTTAACAATTCGGTTAAAGGGGTAGAAGATCCAGTTACATACATATAGCAATAGCAATAGCACTTAAACTTATATACCACTTCATAGTGCTTTACAGCCCTCTCTTTATAGCAGTTTACAGAGTCAGCATATTGTCCCCAACTATCTGGCTCCTCATTTTACCTACCTCAGAAACATGGAAGGTTGAGTCAACCTCCAGCCGGTTGAGATTGAAGTGCTGGTAGTGAGGAGTGAGTGAGCCAGCAATACTGCATTCTAACCACTGTGTCACCACGGCTCTAACTATATATAAATACAGTTACTCCATCAAGCCGAATGTACTGCATTGAAAATGGGGGAGAGAATGTTTGAGGCTCTTTGAATGTCTCATTCATAAACCAA
The DNA here is from genome assembly GCF_947247035.1 of Vipera ursinii. Lineage (NCBI taxonomy): Eukaryota > Metazoa > Chordata > Lepidosauria > Squamata > Viperidae > Vipera > Vipera ursinii. The sequence continues at coordinate 223,815,383 of NC_139512.1, read as the reverse complement.
ATTTTGGCATGCCAGATTAAGGAAAACAAAATTGCAAAAAAAAAAAGGGGGGGAGGGAGGAGATTAATTAATAAGGACAAGGTTTTCTAACATGGTCTCATACTTCTCAGAACCATTATTACATCTCAGACCAGTACTTTTAAGTGTCACAAATTATGTAGCGCCTGAAATGTCCTCTTCTCAACAACTGAGAACAAGGCCTCTAATAATCTTACAATCCTGGTTCTGCTGCGGAACATCTGGGGAAATGCTTTGTATGTTTCCTCAAGCTTGATTGGCAACAATCCACAGGCTATTATCTGAGCTAGGAATGATTAGGAAGCAAACTGGAGATAGTTAGACTTGGGATTTACTATCATCAAATGGAATGATGGACACTAATTGACAATTTTGAAAAGGGCCAAGACAGTGTCATGGAGAATTGGGCTATAAATAACTACATTAATTAGCAGCTGTAAAGGGCAACAATGAAAGATGGTTTATTTCCATGTTTGTGAGCTTCTTGAATTCATCTTGTTGCTCGCTGTGTGAGACACAGTGCTGCTTCCTTCCAATATATCTGAAATGGAAAATGGAGGCAACCTGGTACCATGATTATGAGCAGATATCTATGGTACAAGTTGCCTTCAGCATTTTGTCCTCAACAGGAAATTGCTTGTTACATTGGAGGGAAACCTCAGTTGTGCAAAGATCTGGATTCATGTCCGTGAAAGGTTGAATTGTTGGGCATGTTCAGAACACCAGCTTGAATAAGCTGGAAAAAATGTAAAATACATTCCAATGTGATCTTTGAAACAAGACATCTCGAACATTGTGTTTCAGTTCTGCAGAATGAGGGTGAAAATAGAAGTTAAAGAAAACATGGGTGACTGCCAAAATCTGCCTCCCTGCTGTGCATTCTGGCAGCAACCACTACTGCCAGGAATAAGAAAAGGTAATGGGAAAACTCAGTATGATGGTATTATGCCACATGGCATATCTCACAACGTATTTTTAGGAAGAGGGCTGTGGCATTAAAATTGCCTAGAATGGCTTGATGAATTTTTGGCACACACAGGAAGTGTGACGATTATTTTTATCAGCCCGCTACCATATTATGCTGTATTGTCTCAGGAAAAGGAATTGATCTGCATTTGCTTTGTAGCTGTTCCGTTCTGATCTCTCAGACTGATTTCACTGGTCTACAAGGAGAAAGCCTTGGAAATGAAAGTAGCTAAATTTTACCAGAATTGGGTCACTAATAAAGGAAAATTAAATCCTGAGTATGAATTGGCTCCAATTTCCAAGGTACAGCTTCAGGTCAAAACTGCATCAAAATAATTCAAAATTACAAGGGGGATGTGCGATTATGCTCCATAACTTTTCTACAAAATGTGATATAGCAATGAGAATGCTGCCACACCAATCATTATAAATTTATCTTTTTATTGATAGCAATAACATAACTTTCCATTCATTTATTGGTTTTTCATGTAACGTTTTCATGCTTTTCCACTCTGCAAGAGGTTCCACTGTTGTAATCTGGAGTCCAGTAGCTCTGCTTTACTCTTAGGCAATTCCAAATCCCTGACCAGGTCATTTAGTTCACTGTGTGAAATTAAGAGGAGTTCAGGAGAAGCACACGGTGGGCTAAAGTTTGGATCCACTGATATAGACGGCTCCGGATCAACTGCATCATGCTCATCATCTTTATCATCATCTGAGTCTAGAGAGTAGGATTCTGGTGGATCTGGAATTGGCAAATCTTCACCATGGGGTACAGGACGCAGTGCGGATGGAATGTTTGGATATTCCATGGTTTCCTGCCTGAGCAGGGGGTTGGACTAGATGACCTCCCAGGTCCCTTCCAACTTATTATTATTATTATTATTATTATTATTATTATTATTATTATTATTATTATTATTATTATTATTTCTTTCTTGGGATCCCTTTTGAAATTTGGGGGAACCAAGCAAAAATAGCAGTTGCTACTATGATTGGGACAGCATTGGGACTGTGAAAAGCATGGACTTTTTCTTCTTGTTTAGCCAGTGACACAAAGAAGTTGCACATGTAATGCAACAATAATGAGGGGTCCAACTCTTGTCCCTATTTTGCATCTAAAATATAGATGGTATGCCTTTTTTTTTACCACTGCCGTCATACTGCATTTTTGAGATGCAAATGTAACCTGACCACAACTGTAGCAGAAAATATCTGCATTGTTTACACAGTTTCAAGGCATCTTGTCTTCTGAAGGAAAATATCATGCAGCTGTTCCTTGGAAATGTTAGGCAATGACACTTTCATAAGCCACCAGATGTAACTATATCATGCGTAGATCTGACCAAAACAAATGTACCTTGCAATAAAAGAACAATAAATTAGAGTTAGGTATTAATCTTTAGTTTCAAAGTGAAGATAAATTTATACACTTCCATGTGGTACCATTTTCAATTCTCTATCGTACTTTGTCGAGAAGTTACAAGGCATCATGATCATTAGACACCTCCCTCCCTTGTAGGCAAATATTCTCACCTGTTTATAAATCTTTATTGTGAAATATCTTGAAAACTTTAGCCAACCAGCACCTTTACCACCTGTTTTCTAATTCATCTAATCAAAATCTGTAAGAATTAACATATTTTATCTCAGAGGTTGATAATTTCCCACAATTTGTAGACCAGTGGTATTTTCTACACAATTATTTGAGATAATTTATATAGAGATCCTATGTCTCCCTTCAAGCAATAGCAATAGCGCTTAGACATAACTTATCACCTCATATTGCTTTACATCACTCTCTGGGTGGTTTACAATGTAAGCATATTGCCCCTCAAAATCTGGGTCCTCATGTTATCGACCTTTGAAGGATGGAAGGCTGAATCAACCTTGAGCCTGTCAGGATTGAACTCTGGGCTCTGGGGCTTTTCTGCCTTCATCACTTTTTACGTCTGCATGAAATTGTTGAGAGAGACCTTCAGGATTTTTGGTACAGACTCTTCATCTGATGAAATACAATGTGCCACAATGGCTTTTTCGAAGAGTGGTACAGTTTTCTGAGATGACCTCTTTTTGGTGGCCATGGGCTGGCATAAAGGAAAAAAAATGAAGCTGGAGCACCAGCTCCAATCAAAAATGTTGCTGATTTTTCCAGGTATGTAATAAACATTCCTGCTATTGATAGGGTTATATACATCTTCAGAAAGATGTCTAGCCTTCTGGTACACATTCTGGATCCAATTCTTCCCCAGGTACCTCAAACTGAGGCAACAGCAGGAGCCTTTATTTTAAACCAAGCTTAGCCACCTCGTTTGTCCATTTTGAAAGAAAATTATTTTAGAACACTGGCACACCTGCCAGTAACTTGAAGGTCAGAGCTGTGGTGGTGCAGTGATCAGAATGCAGTATTGCAAGCTAATTCTGGTGACCGGCTCAAGGTTGAATTAGCCTTCCATATTTCCGAGGTCAGTAAAATGAGGACCTGGATTGTTGGGGGCAATATGCTGACTCTGTAAACCACTTAAAGAGGGCTGTAAAGCACTATGAAGTGGTATACAAGTGTAAATCCTATTGCTATTGGCAGAGTCAGCCTGTTGTGTTTGAACTTGACTAGAGAGTTTATGGGGGGTTTTTGAAATCTCTGGACTCAAACTTTAGCAGCCTGATTGATTCAAAGGCTGCCAGTTAGTTTACTGGCAAAGTACAGGAAATAAGCACTTACAAAATAATTGCCAATGATTATTTAAAGCCCTGCACACTAGGCTATCGAAGAAATGCTGGAACAGCTGCTGATTCTCCTAGCAGAAATTCAAGGTTAGCCCTTCTGTGTAATGACCTCAGAGATTTAGAATAAGTTCTTGAGTCTTTGAATTGCTCGGAGGAAGCTTTAAAAGCAGATGTCAATAGCCAGGCTTTTAGTTAATATTGGCTTTGGTGAATATTTAACTATATTCAAAGTTTTTTTCTTATTTTAAATAGTTTTATTTGGTGGGGAATGTTGCTAATAATTTATTTAAGTAACAGGTGATTCAGAATTGTACTACTAATAACAAGTATAGAAATGGGTATGGGTTTTTTTTTCAGCTGCATGACTGTCCTAATATTAGGTTACAGCTGAAATTCTTCCTTGGTGTTAGAGCTGACTTATCAATAGCTTCCTGAAAATCAATTGCAATGCTAATGATCCCAGTAAAAGAATTGTCATTATTGCTATACTTCAGCAGAACTGCCACCTTCCTCCATCCCTTCAAAATGTGCAAAACGACACACAGATCAGCCATTCGTGTCCCAGGATGGCAGCTTGGGGAGAAGAATTATAGCTAATAGTCTATAAGCAGTCACCTTCTGCGTTCATGGTTACTTGGAGATAATTGTCTCATTGCTGTAAGTTTTCCACCACATAGATGTGAGCGCTGGAGTAATTATTTTCAGTAGCTGAAGATCTATGAGCATGCCTAATTGCAGAGTTATAATTCATAACACACACTTTTTCACAATAAACTCTAAACAAGAGTAAGAGCTGTCTTTTTTTAGCAATCCACTCCTTTGCAATCATATATTAAAGATATTTAATATCTAATGTTAGTAAATAGCTAGAGCTCTGATATACTGTTTCCTTCAAGATCAAACTTCTACTCTATGTTCTTGAAAGCTATATACCCACGAAGATGGACAAACCAGTGAACAGCGTAGCTGTTCCCTTACTCCTATGCAGCATATAGCCAGAGGACACATGGGATAACTATTTTGCTGAAATGAATAACTAGTTTGACTCCCTAAGGTGGATGAGAAAATTCTGGAGAATGCTTTTTACAGTGCATTACTAGAAATTCCATAACAGAAAGAAAGAGCGATAAATAAATAAGAGGTTGGATATGCTTCCTACAGAAACCCTTCACATATTCCTGTTTATAAAATACTTTTATTTTTATTTTATTTTATTTTAATTCCATTTATATCCCGCCCTTCTCCGAAGACTCAGGGCGGCTTACAAGCTTAGCAGTAGCCTTCATTCTATGTATATGCCTGCTTTTTAGGGCTTTCACACACACCCCAAGCGGCATTATTACAAAGTCAGCTTATTGCCCCCAACAATCTGGGTCCTCATTTTACCTACCTGGGAAGGATGGAAGGCTGAGTCAACCTTGAGCCTGGTGGGATGCGAACCTGCACTAATTGCAGGCAGCTGGTGTTACTTAAGGAGGCATTAGCCCACTGCTCCACCAAGGCTCTATTATTGTTGTTGAGATTGCTAGACTACCATGAAAGAGAGCTTCCATTGAGGTGCTTTATGTACAACCAATTCAGAATGATTCATACATTCTTCATAGTCACACAAAAATGTTTTTGGTTTTTGAATAAAGTTTCCAATGTTTCTTTAACAAATAGATCAGTTTTTCTTGGACTTCCTCCCAGATAAGCGTGTGTAGGTTTATGGTTTTCTATCAGCATTGGGGGGGGGGAAACTTGTAACCCCTTTTTGCTCAAGCATCAGGTCTCTGCATTTTTTTCTTCCTTTAAAAGAAGAGCTTAAGCAATGATGCCTTAACATCTGTACCATGTTATGCAGAGCTGGAATGTATTTATCGTTTGTTCTTCCTCTCATCTGTCTGTATTTTCCCAGGAGATGTTTGTTTCAATTGTCATACAGGTAAAACGCTGTTCGCTGTTCGGTGTAGGTATGTGGTGCAAATTATTTCAAGTCTTTTTTTGTGTGTGCTGCAGCATTGAATTGCAAATGCGTTTTTTATTCCTCCTCCTTTGAAGGGATCAGAACTGCTCTGTGCTGACTCACTCATCTGTCAGCTAAAGAAGAACTTGCAACTCTAGAGCTGATATTATGAAAAGAGGCAGTTTTTCAGAGATAACAAAGCTCAAGAACGGAGAGGTTACAAAAATGAAATTGCAGTTCTCATCTTTAGAGCAAATTTATTAGTATAAAGTCTGGGGATGAATTATAGCTGAGGCACCAGATAAATATTGTGTGCCAGAAGCCAAACCCACAAAAATAAAGCATTTAGAAATCAAAAACAATAGATTTTTCCATATGTTTTTTATCACTTGACTTCTCAGCAGGTGTATGTGCATATTAATTCTGCTTGTAGACTTCTCAGTGGAGGGCATCTTCTGGGCAGTGCAGAGGTAAATTAAAAATGTGAAACATGATACACTAGCAAAGGTAATATATGATAAAGTTGAGACAAAGCTAGCACCAGCTGATAGAAAACATACAATATTAACAGTCAACTCAGCAGTAGAATAAGATGGGTATTTAAAATAGTATTGTCATTCCTGTTGGCATTTGCTGAAAACAGAATCTTATCGTGTATCTGCAGAGATATGGCTGTGACAGATAACATGGAATATGTATACTTCCTTGCTCTATCTTTTAAGGATGTCAGAGTTAAACCATACCATACTAATGTTAGTCTGTTGTTTTGCCTCATGTTGGCCAGTCTGAGGGCAGCAGGGGGCTCCCAATATACCATTTGAAGACACACACAAACCCAGAGTTTTGGTGGGTGGGCTGAGCTGAGCTGAGCTGACAAATTAGGCCATTTTCATTATTTGGGGGAAGTTTCATGTTAAGACTTTCTATCAGCTGTTAAGACATGAAACTGATATTTTAAGCACAGCAGAGAGTTAAAGATTCCAATAGCTCCTCTGAAAACTCTTCTCTACTGAAAATATCAGGCCCCTTCCCCCAAATTTGAAGGAAGGGGTAGAATTATTTTGCCTCCGCTACCCATTTTGCCTATTAAACCTTCCCCAAGTTCCAAAAGTGGGGGCCGTTTCGATCATACTTGCATCAGTAACATTATGATGTCATCAGCTGTGGCCCAGAAAAAATAAGATTTGCTCATTTCACTCTTTGTCATTACTGTATAGACCAGGGGTGTCAAACTGTCGGCCTGCAGGCCGGACGTGTCATCTGGAAGCCACGCCCACCCCATTGCCGGCAATAACAAAACCGTCCCGATACGTTATGTGATGTTGCGAAGTTGACATTTCTGGTATAGACAATTTAAGGTGATTTAGCCATGAAGGCCTTCTGAATCATTATCTGGTTAAAAAAAATAATTGCAGAAGAAGGCTAAAGTGTAATAGTATGTGAGAAAGACCTTGGGAGACGAGAGGAAGAGAGGCTACTGAGGGAATGGGTGAAGCAAGGGGCTCAGAAGTGACCTCCCCCAGTTTCTGTAAAGGAGATGGCAGGAGATTTCTACTTTCAGACTTGCAAGATTCTGTTAATGTAGCCTTATAATAAAGTAGATTTAGCTCATCTGGTCGTGTTTCCTGTCTGGTCTACCTGGCAGGCTGACTGTTGTTAGAATGAAAGGGCAGTTGGCATTAATTTTATTATCCCATTTGTGTACATATCAATTTCTAGAGAATAATTCTGTTACCTCCTAAAGGGCTTAAGGGTTTAAAATAAATTCATGGAAAATAAAATTGTGGCTTGGGATGGACAGGCAGGAAAATACTATAGGAGTACTTTGATTACACTGAAATTCTACAGCGCTTCACGAGGAGGACAAATGTGGGTGTGTTTTTTTCCTTTCTCCCCCTCCCTTCTGTCCTCCCTGGCAAAAGGGAGAGAAGAATATCCCATACAGCTGTAGGTGGATGATGGATTGCCCTCCCCTCACCCCACCCCACCCGTCAGCCATTCAAGCATTTTCTTGGAGGATCTTGGTTTTTAAAAGTTCCACTTTGCTGGCATCCAGATTTTTACAGCCCAGATGTGTTAGCTCTACTTCAGAAATTTGGATTCTCAGATTTTCCAACCACTCTGACTAACCATCAAGCTTCTTAGAGTTAGGAAAGTTATTGTTTGGTTTGTTTGTTAGGCTTGTATCCCACTTTTATTATTTTTTTAAGTAATTCAAGGTAGCGAATATATCTAATACTCAGTGGTGGGGTTCAAATATGTGAACAACTGGTTCACTGTGTGGCTGCTGCTTCCGGAAGTCCATTCTGTGCCCGGGCAACAAAAAATTAGCTACCAGTTCTGCCGAAGTGCTGCGAACCAGTTGAATCCCACCACTGCTAATACTCCTCCCTCCTCCTATTTTCTCCATAACAACAATCCTGCGAGGTGAATTGGGCTGAGAGAGAGAGTGACTGAACCAAAGTGACCCAGCTGGCTTTCATGCCTAAGACAGGACTAGAACTCATGGCCTCCTGGTTTTTAGGCCAGCACCTTCACCACTACACCACACTGACTCTAGTCCCATTAGAGTTATAATTCTGTTATATCTGGAGGACACTTAAGAACCAGAAAAATATGCATTAGAATGAGATGCCATCAAAAATATTTTTTTTATTTGGGAAAATAGCAAGCCATCTTATAAATAATCATCTCAGGCAGGAATCTCCCATGTTACCTACTTTGTAATTGGAAATTATTTAAGTTGACCTTGAAGCTTCTTGAATACATTCTTCTAAGCTGTAATTTGCTTAACTAAGAGGAAGACAAATAAAATTGGTGGTATTGTAATAGTTCCTTCCAATTCTTCCACTTTCGTAAAGTTGCATCTTAGCCCTTTAGTTCTCATCCTCATATGGGGCTTCCCTATAGAAGATACTTTTGTGTGGAGAGTCTGTGTGGAGAAGAATAATCCATCTCACACATGCTACGGTGTCTTTCAACATGTATGGAGGAATGCTGTTGACGTGGCCTGATCCTGGGCAAATGTCATTTAATTTTAATCCTAATAATTTAATAGGATTAAAACTAAATGACATTTAGTTAATATTTACATATTTTTATGTGCTAAATTTCTGTGACCTATTTTATGCCTATTTTATTCACTCAGGGCTGAATGTTATATGTTTATAATCTGTAGCTGCTTCTGACACAAATAAAGAGGCCCTCATTCCCATCCAAACCAAATAGTAACACCCAGAATTTGTTCTCATATCACTTCATTCTCTCCTTTGTGTTGACCAGTCCCCGCTCATCAAAATGCAGACTCCTTATGATACCAATTTCTCTCTCTCTCTCTCTCTCTCTCTCTCTCTCTCTCTCTCTCTCTCTCTCTCTCTCTCTCTGTGTGTGTGTGTGTGTGTGTGTGTGTGAGAGAGAGAGAGAGAGAGAGAGAGAGAGAGAAAGAGAGAGAGAGAGAGAGAGTTCATGCTACTCATTAATATTTATTATGGTAAATAATAAAAGTACAGGTAGTCCTTGACTTACGATCACAATTGAGCCCAAGATTTCGCTGTGAGACAGTTGTTAAATGAATTTTGCCCCATTTTACGACCTTTCTTGCCACAGTTGTTAAGTGAATCACTGCAGGTGTTAAATGAATCTGGTTTCTCCATTGACTTTGACTGTCAGAAGATCCCAAAAGGTGATCACATGATTCCAGGAGATGGCAACCGTCATAAATATTAGTCAGTTGCCAAGCATCTGAATTTTGATCATGTGACCATGGGGATTCTGCAACAGTTGTGTGAAAAACTCTCATAAATCACTTTTTTCAGTGCCGTTGTAACTTTCAACAGACACAAAATGAACTGCTGTAAGTCAAGGACTATCTTTTTTGTAATCAAACTAAACCTTCTCTCTGTTTCTCTCTTCCCTTCCCACCCCCCCCCCCCATCTGAGATTCTTAAACATCACAGTCTTAGAGAAAACGGATGCTTTTATCCAGATAACCAAATTGCTTCATATCCCCTATTATATTTACAGTCCATTATGTTTTTCTTTCAATGTGCAGAGGAGAATGATAAAAAGCAACTTCCAAGAAAGCGGCGGAAGAAAAAACGGAAGAATGTTTTTCCAACTCATGCTGTTGGACATGGAAGTCCAGCAAAATGTGGAGAGCCTGAAAACCTGATGGGAGATAACTTTCAGCTGCAATCCAGGGAGGGTCCAAACTTGACTCAAAACCAAAAGAGGAAAATGAAAAAGAAGCGGCGAAAAGAAAAAATGAGAGCAGCTGGCTTGCTAAGAAAACCAGTGGCTACTGATTTCACGTATATGCCTGAAGAAAAGAGAGAAAGAGAGTTTGAAGTTGCAGATAAAGCAGATGACATTCTGGATTTTTTGCAAAGCACACAGGAAATCTATTTTTCTGACAGTAGGTATATTTCATCATGTATGACAGTGACTTGAAGGAAGAAAAACAAATTATCTTTCAACGTCAAATATAGGGAGGGAGAAAGACTGATTGCTTTGTGCTCTCAATTTGAGAAAGAAAGGATAAAGGTAAAGGTTCCCCCGCACATGCGTGCTAGTCGTTTCCAACTCTAGGGGCCGGTGCTCATCTCCGTTTCAAAGCCGAAGAGCCAGCACTTGTCTGAGGATGTCTCCATGGTCATGTGGCCGGCATGATTAGACGCCAAAGGCGCACGGAACGCTGTTACCTTCCCACCGGAGTGGTCCCTATTTTTCTACTTGCATTTTTACATGCTTTCGAACTGCTAGGTTGGCAGAAGCTGGGCTGAGTAACAGGCACTCACTCTGTTACGCGGCACTCGGGATTTGACCCGCCAAACTGCCGACCATCTGATCGACAAGCTTAGCATCCTAACCCACTGAGCCACCGCGTTCCTTATAAAGAAAGGATATACATCCATAAATCCTATTGAGCCTGTGCAAACTGTTTTAGATTCACCTTGCAGATTAATGCGACATGATACAAGTAGTCCTTGACTTATGACCACAACTGAGTCCAGCATTTCTGTCGCTAAGTGAGACATTTGTTAAGGGAGTTTTGCCCCAATTACTTTCTTGCCACAGTTAAGTGAATCACTGCAGTTATTAAGTTAGTAACACGGTTGTTAAGTCAATCTGGCTTCCCCACCGACTGCTTATCAGAAGGTCACAAAAGGTGATCGCATGACCCTGGGACAATGCAACCATCATAAATATGAACCTGTTGCCAAACATCTGAATTTTGGTCACATGGCCATGGGGGTGCTGCAACGGTCATAAGTATGAAAAGTGGTCATAAGTCACTTTTGGTTTTAGTGCTGCTGTAACTTTGAAACGTCCCTAAACAAATTGTTGTAAGTCAAGGACTACCTGTACTCTTCTCTGAAGACCTTAACAAAACAAACCCTAAAAATGTCACCTTGAACTTATTGGGCCCATAGCTGTTGGAGGCAAGTCCTGTCAGCCTTTTTCTCAAATGTCAACTGAAGATTTTCAGATGCACCATACCAGTCTGTAGTGTGGGAATTTCTGCCCTGTTTGGCAAAACCATCCAACCTGGAACTATGTCAGCCAGGACTGCTGGAGAAGACTTCTCCTTCAGCCTCCTTCCATGGTGCTTCCCTCTTTAAAAAAAAAAGGACTGTATTGCTTCAGCTTGGAGAGGATGCTCAGTGGGATAGGACGCTGAGCTTGTCGATCAAATGGTCGGCAGTTTGGCGGGTCGAATCCCGAGTGCCGCATAACAGTGAGCGTCTGTTACTCGTCCCAGCTTCTGCCAACCTAGCAGTTCGCAAGCACGTAAAAAATGCAAGTAGAAAAATAGGGACCACTACGGTGGGAAGGTAACAGTGTTCCGTGCGCCTTTGGCGTCTAGTCATGCCAGCCACATGACCACGGAGACGTCCTCGGACAAGCGCTGGCTCTTCGGCTTTGAAACGGAGATGAGCACTGGCCCCTAGAGTCGGAAACGACTAGCACGCATGTGCGGGGGAAGCTTTACCTTTATTTTGAAGCTAAATCCTCCTCCCTTCTGAAGATATTCTTCTATTGCCCTCAATCTTTCCCAGCATTAGGCTCTTCTCCAGTGAGTCCTTCCTTCTCATTAGGTGGCCAAACTATTTGAGTTTCAGCTTCAGGATCTGGCCTTCTAAAGAGCAGTCAGGGTTGATCTGCTCTAGGACTGACCGGTTTGATCGCCTTGCAGTCCAAGGGACTCACAGGAGTCTTCTCCTGCACCATAGTTCAAAGGCCTCAATTCTTTGGCGCTCAGCCTTTCTTATGGTCCAATTTGCACTGCCATACATTGCAACTGGGAAGACCATAGCCTTGACTATATGCACTTTTGTTGACAGGGTGATGTCTCTGCTTTTTAGTGTGCTGTCTAGTGTGCTGTCAGACAGCCATTTTGCTTTCTTGCATTTCTTTTTCTTTGGGATGGTTTTATTTGCTACCTCTTGTACAATGTTGCGAACCTCTGTCCATAGTTCTTCAGGCACTCTGTCTATCAGATCTAATTCCTTAAACCTATTTGTCACCTCTACTGTATATTCAACAGGGATATGATTTAATTCATACCTGAGTGGCCTAGTGCTTTTCCCTACTTTCTTCAATTTAAGCCTAAACTTTGCAACGAGAAGCTCAGAGTCTGAGCCACAGTCAGCTCCTGGTCTTGTTTTTACTGACTGTATAGAGATTCTCCATCTTTGGCTGCAGAGCATATAGTCAATCTGATTTCTGTGTTGACCGTCTGGTGATGTCCATGTGTAGAGCCGTCTCTTGGGTTGTTGGAAAAGAGTGTTCGCTATGACCATCGTATTCTCTTGACAAAATTTTATCAGCCTGTGCCCTGCTTCATTTTGTACTCCAAGGCCAAACTTTCCTGTTATTCCGGTTATCTTTTGGCTTCCTACTTTAGCATTCCAATCCCCCATGATAATAAGGACATCATTTTTTGGTGTTAGTTCTATAAGGTACTGTAGGACTTCATAGAACCAGTCAGTTTCATCCTCTTCAGCACCGGTGGTTGGAGCATAGACTTGGACTACTGTGATATTGAATGGTTGCCTTGGATTCGAACTGAGATCATTCTGTCATTTTGGGGATTGTATCCCAGTATTGCTTTTCCTACTTTTTTATTGGCTATGAAGGCTACTACATTTCTTCTGAGGGATTCTTGCCCGCAGTAGTATACCTGATGGTTATCTGAATTAAATTCACCCATTCCTGTCCATTTTAGTTCGCTGATTCCTAAGATGTCGATGTTCAGTCTTGTCATCTCTTGTTTGACCACGTCCAGCTTTCCTTGATTGATGGATCTTACATTCCAGGTTCCTAATGAGAAAAAATGTTTAAGCATTGGACTTTCCTTTCACCACCAGATACATCCACAGCTGAGCGTCCTTTCGGCTTTGGCCCAGTTGCTTCATTCTTTCTGGCGCTACTAGTACTAGCCCTCTGCTCTTCCCCAGTAGCATATTGGATGCCTTCTGACCTGAGGGGCTCATCTTCGAGTGTCATATCATTTTGCCCTTTGGTACTGTCCATAGGGTTTTCATGGCAAAGATACTGGAGTGGATTACCATTTCCTTCTCCAGTGGATACTTGGATAGCCAGGCCTTATGCCATGAAGGACTTCATACTGCCACTCATGCATAAGTAGCCACTCAACCTGTGCCACCCAACCTGTCCCACTCATGCAGCAGCAGAAGAATACAGATGGAATCTGGAAGTGGACAATTCATGGGAAAGCATCAATTCTTAAAATCACTTCCACTTTTCAGCTCCAGTGCCAAGTCTGTATCTTCAGAAGCTTTGACCTCTGGCCATTGCTTCTGAATACCACGACTGGTCTGTAATAGATCATCTATGATCTTATTCTGGAGGAATGGGCAACCTGGCATGCATTACCAAGGCCCAGTGGAGGCATTTTTTTTTAATCCCATTTATATCCTGCCCTTCTCCGAAGACTCAGGGCGGCTTACAATCTAAGCACAATCAATGTGCTTAGCAATAGCCTTCATTCTATGTATATGCCTGCTTATTAGAGCTTTCGGGGGCCCCCAAGCGGCATTATTACAAAGTCAGCTTATTGCCCCCAACAATCTGGGTCCTCATTTTACCTACCTCGGAAAGATGGAAGGCTGAGTCGACCTTGAGCCTGGTGGGATGCGAACCTGCACTAATTGCAGGCAGCTGGTGTTACTTAAGGAGGCATTAGCCCAGTGCTCCACCAAGGCTCTGTGTTTTTTTTAAAACAACACAGTTTTTATTAAAGTTTGCAATGGCAAAGATAAAAAAGAACCTAATACAGTCTAAAAATTAGAAAAGAATGAAAAGAGAAGATGGAAAGTGGAGAAAATAAAATCGCTCAACCCTCAGTCACCTCATATGTGGACTATTGCAGTGTCTTCTACATTGGAAGCTGCAGCTGATTCAGAAGGTGGTGATATGGATAGTTAGAAGTGTGTCTGGCTGTGGACCAGTACAGGTAGTCCTCAACTTACAGCCATTCATTTAGTAATCATTCAAAGTTACAACAGCACTTGAAAAAGAGATTATGCCCGTTTTCACACTTACCACTGTTGCAGCATCTTCACAGTCAGATGTTCAAAATGTTGACTTAGCAACTGGTTCGTAGTGATAATGGCTGCAGTGTCCCAGGGTCATGTGATCCACCTTTTGTGATCTTCTGACAAGCAAAATTAATGGGGAAGCCAGATTCACATAATATACAGATCACTGTATTGATTCAAACTTCCTGCCTGCTCTTGTTTTCTGTTTGATGCCTACTTCCAGGATAGCTCCGATACAACAGCAGATGTCAGGAACTATGCTATTAAATGTACTTGGATGTATGAACAATCATATTTTAATGAAATGCATTTCTAAGTGCATATGCGCTGAAACTGCCCCCTTTCACATAAGCTACAGAATCTGTTTTCTCTGTTTCCGTTTAATTCCTGAAGTACAGGGACAGGGGTGTATACTATACTTTCCAGAAGATGCAGTGGCACAAAGGTCCAGTAAATTATTTATGAGCAGGCATCCTACACCCACAGGCAGAGATTTCAAAGAAAATAATCCTGCATTTTTCAGATGTGGAAGTAGTTGTACTGAATACTGATTCCTTTATTTTGTTCAAATTGAATTTCAAACACATCTGCAAACCCTTGTTGGAATGTAAATTTAAAGCTTTACCACCAGAGAGGATAACTGGGCAGGAAAAAAAGGGGTGGAATGTGAAAGGATGTACGGTGAAGAAAGTTTATTTTCATATTTGAAAAAAATATGTGAAAAAAATTCCTATCTCTCTGTCTATGATAATTAGCTATAGCTGTGAAAGAAAGTTTTTTTTTCTGTTTTGATTTACATTGTCACTGGGAATAGTCAATTTGCACTACTACAAATATTAGCATAGCTAGCATCTTAATGCTTTTTATTCACTTTCCTTCCATAGTTTCTCATAAACAGGTGGATGGCTTCTCCCCCTTTCAGACTCTTTTTATGTATGCTTAATGTTATTTTAGTAATTATTTTACTTTAAATCACAGATTAGAGAATGGTAGTACTGTACTATATTTTACAAATATAGGTTCCTCTTTTGAGGCTGTAGCACCAAGAGATTGTTAACATATACTGTGCAGTTGCAAGAAAAAGTATGTGAACCCTTTGGGATTACGTGGAGTTTTGCATGAATTGGCCATAAAATGCGCTCTAAACGTCATGTAAGTCACAACAATAGAAAAACACAGTCTGCTTAAAATAATACTACACAAACATTAGCTGTTGTCATGTTTTAATTGAACATAAGATGGAAACATTCACAGTGCAGGGTGGAAAAAGTATGTGAACCTTTGGACTTAATAACTGGTTGACCCTCCTTTGGCAGCAATAACCTCAACCAAACGTTTCCTGTAGTTGCAGATCAGACCTGCACAACGATCTGGAGTAATTTTGGACCACTCCTCTTCACAAAACTGTTTCAGTGTAGCAATATTCTTGGGGTGTCTGGTGTGAATCGCTCTCTTAAGGTCATGCCACAGCATTTCAATCGGGTTGAGGTCAGGATAACTGGGCCACTCCAGAAGGCGTATTCTGTTCTGTTGAAGCCATTGTTTTGTTGAATTACTTGTATGCTTTGGGTCATTGTCCTGTTGCATCACCCATCCTCTGCGGAGCTTCAGTTGGTGGACAGATGGTCGTATGTTTTCCTGCAAAATGTCCTGATAAACTTTGGAATTCATTTTCCCATCAATGACAACAATCCGTCCAGGCCGTGAGGCAGCAAAGCAGCCCCAAACCATGATGCTCCTTCCGCCATGTTTTACAGTGGGTATGAGGTTTTGATGTTGGTGTGGTGTGCCTTTTTTTCTCCACACATAGTGTTGTGTGTTTTTCCCAAAGAACTCAATTTTGGTTTCATCTGTCCACAGTATATTTTGCCAGTAGTGCTGTGGAACATCCAGGTGCTCTTTTACAAACTTCAAACGTGCTGCAATATTTTTTTTGGACAGCAGTGGCTTCCTCCGTGGTGTCCTCCCATGTACTCCATTCTTGTTAAATGTTTTCCTTATTGTAGATGTGTCAACAAAAATGTTAGCATGTACCAGAGATTTCTGTAGGTCTTTAGCTGACACTCTAGGATTCTTCTTTACCTCATTAAGCATTATGCGCTGTGCTCTTGCAGTCATTTTTACAGGACGACCACGCCTAGGGAGAGTAGCAACAGTGCTAAACTTTCTCCATTTGTAGACAGTCTGTCTTACCGTGGACACATGAACATCAAGGCTTTTGGAGATACTTTTGTAACCCTTTCCAGCTTCATGCAAGTCAACAATTCTTGATCGTAGGTCTTCTGAGAACTCTTTTCTACGAGGCATGGTTCACATCAGACAGTGCTTCTTGAGACCAGTAAACCCAAAACAGGTGTGTGTTTTTAAAGGGCAGGACAGCTGTCAGCAACACATCCAATATCATCACACTGATTGGAGTCGAGGTTGGCTCACTCCTGGCTCCAATTAGCTCTTGGAGAAGTCATTAGGCTAGGGGTTCACATACTTTTTCCACCCTGCACTGTGAATGTTTACATGTTATGTTCAATTAAAACATGCCAACAGCTAATGTTTGTGTAGTATTATTTTAAGCAGACTGTGTTTTTCTATTGTTGTGACTTACATGACGTTTAGAGCGCATTTTATGACCAATTCATGCAAAACTCCACGTAATCCCAAAGCTTTCACATACTTTTTCTTGCAACTGTATATGGAAGATCCATAAGACACAATTGCCATCTCATCCCATAATCCTTTTAAATGGAGGGAGTTTATAATTTTGCATCCAGTCATTGATTATGCATGTAAAGGTGGACCTTAGCCTTTAAACATTGATATTTATATGAAGCTCTTTTCGTATAAATATCAGGTCGAAGTCACACACTGTGTAATTCCTGTATTTTCTCAGCCTTGATGTTCATCCAGACTGGACCTCATGGTTTTATCTAGTTCCAGCAGAGCAGGATGGACCTTGCAAATTTAAGAGGCCCAGATTTAGAAACCCAGTGCTATGAATCTCTCAGTCTTTTTTCCTTTCCAATTTGGTAAATGTTTCTCTATATCATTTTTAAAAATTAACTCTGACAAAAGTAAAACAATGGAGTGAAAAGGCAAATACGAACCTTTACATACAGGTAGTCCTCAACTTACCACCACAATTGAGCCCAAAATTTCTGTCGCTAAGAGGGATAGTTAAGTGAGTCTTGCCCCCTTTTTCTACCTTTCTTGCCACAGTTGGTAAATGAATCACTGCAGATGTTAATTTAGTAACATGGTTGTTAAGTGAATCTGGCTTTCCCATGAACTTTGCTTGTCAGAAGGTTACAAAAGGTGGTCAGGTGAACCCAGGATACTGCAATCGTCATAAATCCATACCAGTTGCCAAGTGTCCAAATTTTGATCACATGACCATGGGGATTCTACAACGGTCATTAAGTGTGAAAAACTATCATAAGTCACTTTTTTCAGTGCCTTTGTAACTTTGGATGGTTGTTAAATGAATTGTTGTAAGTCGAAGACTATCTGTACACTGTAAACAAGAGAAACCTTGCTGACTGCTACTTTTTTCTTTCCCTTAAGAGCTATCAAAATGTGCAGAGTCAGCTGAGAGCTCCAGAAGCATCCATGGGGTTTTGAAGAGTCTGGAATCTGGCAAGCTGTCATCATCGGATATCACACGTCTACGTCAAATTAAATCATTTGTTCTCCTGCAGAATGTGGAGGAACTAAATGTTGCCTTGAAAGACCTCAGCACTCATTCAGAGATGCCTCATGGTAGGTTGAAGGCACCCAAGCTGGTGACACGATTCCCTCTCGGATGCAGATTTCCTATAAAATTATTCCTCTCAAGCATTTCCATTTCTTCTTTTTTAATAATTAATGTTCGTGTAAATACAAAGGGTTTTGTTCAGAGTGTCTTTGCAGGACACAGTGTAGATTGTTTTTTTCTAACTTCAAATAAGTTCCTTCTACGGGAAAAGAGAATTTAAATCTTGAAATAGATTTTTGGTCAGTCGTGGCTTTCCATGATCTTTTGCAGTTTCTGTGCAGCTGCCAGATAGCTCTGAAAATGGTTCTCAAATGTAATCTGTGTTCCGACAGACGGGAGATATTTATTAAATATATGACAGGAGAATAATCATCTTAAGTATATTTAATTTAGTTTAATGAAATGAAATCAAATTTAATCCTAGCCCTGCCCCTTATTTTATGGAAAGACTCCTAGCCCAGAAAGAAAACGTACAGATCTGTCTATCAAGGTTTTGCTTATTACTATATAATGTATCCCCTATAAATGGAACAGCATCTTTGCCAGAATATCTTTGGCTGGCATATATCAAGTTCCAGTTCATGGAATGCTTGATTCTTAGCGGGGGGGGGGGGGGGGGAGAAAACTCCAGCAGGTATGAAAAAGCTTTGTTTTATACAATGACAATAAGAGATTAAAGTTTAAGGTGAATAAAAGGAAGCTATTGTAGTTAATTTCTTAGTACACTTTCCTTAGAAGTGTAGAACATGTAGAGCAAATGGGTACTACATTCCCTAGCAGAGAGAAAGGAAATAATTTGCTATAGGGTCACAAAGAATCCTAACGGTCACCATTATACAGTACATTAGCGGTATGTCTGCCCCTTGATTCATACTTTCATTTTGTGGGAAATTCACTCATTGCATCCAGTAAGCAACTACATGTCGAAATGAGGAGAGTATCAGATCCTTCTTTCAGTAAATTCATGTACGTTAATTTCTACGCTAAATCAAGAATAAAAATATCCTACCCGCTACAAACGATCAATAGATTTATGAGAGCCCGTTTGTTGTTTAAGGCATTTAGAAACTAGGAGATGGTGAGTTCTACTTCCCCTTTAGGCCTGTCGGCTGGTCCCCTTCTCTCAGCCCTAGGAAGAAGGCATGGACAAACCAAAATGTTGCTAAGAAGAACTGCCTGGATTTCTCACCAGGAGTCTAGAATTGACTTGAAGGCAGAAAAATAAAGTAAAAAAATTGCACTGTTAAATTGAAATAAAAATATCCTAGCTTCTATAATTGAAAAATTGATCAAAAGATAACATAGACTGTTATTTGAACTGATCCAGTTAGCTTCATTAGAACATATCATTCCATAATTTGGATATCTAATATAATATATTATTGTGTATTAGCTGTTTATTACTCATTTATCTAGAATGAAGGTCTTTGAAATGTTAATTGTTTTGATTTTTGATCTGATAGTTACAAATTTATTTCCTTTGTTTGCTACAATTTCCATTTCCTTAAGGGAGTACTATTTAACGGGAATCAGTGTGGTGTAGTGGTTAAGACACCAGGCTAGAAAGTGGGAAGCAGTGAGTTCAAATCCCGGCTTAGCCATGAAAGCTGGCTAGGTGATCTTGGGCCAGTTATTCTCTCTCAGCCCAACCCACCTCACAGAGTTGTTGTTCTAGGGAAAATAGGAGGAGGAAAGTGTGTTGGTTATGTTTGCTGCCATCAGTTATTTGTAAAAATAATAAAGGTGGGATACAAATAAATAATATTATTATTAATGTTTGTATACAGTATGATATACATATTGTTTTTATCTAACCTGTTGAAGGTTAAGAGCACAGTTATTTTAGGTACACGTGTGTGAGTTGTTTTTTTATTTCAAGCTTATCCAGGTTTAATAATAAAGTGTAAAAAGTTGGAACTCTTTTGTTGGCAATATATTTCTAGTTATTTCAGTTAAATCTTCAATTTCACAAGTTTATGCTTGGGAATACACATGACTAAAGATATAGGCCAGTTACTACTTAGAATTATAATGCAATGATTAAGATAGCTAAAAAAGACATTACAAAAATCACAATAATTGCTTTTTTTGCTTTGTTATGAAAATGAGTTTTGCAAACAGGATGTATTGCTAAACTTTTTTATGTTCATATCCACTAAATTTTAAAAAATGCAGAATATGTTTCTATGTTGAGGGAAGAATCTAGGATTTTTCCCTCAGCTGTTCTACTTGAAGTAAGTGGATCATTTTTCAATATATAGTTACAGGTAGTTTTCAAGTTACGACAGTTCCCTTAGTGACAGTTCAAAGTTACGACCCCCCCTCCTCCCAAAAGTACTTGCAACACAGTCCCAAAATTACAAATGCTGCTACCTCATGGCAGTCGTTCACTCTTACGACCGACCACAGAGACAATACATCATTCCCTCTGCCTATTTCCCACCTCCCACAGAGACCTAACAGGCACTGGCCCTGCTATTCTAGTCCACCGGCTCCTCCTCAACCCGTTACCAATTGCTCACTTACCTTTCGAACATCCAGAGTTCCAGAAAAAGCTGACCACTCGTTCTCTCTCTTCAAGCAAGCTGTCTCTTCTCCAGCCTTTCTGCTGTGGGTTTTGCGTAGCGGCTCGGTTTCTTTGCTTGCTCCGGGCGTTCCGAAGCAGAGCGGTGAGAATAAAGGCAGAGCGGGACGTGCGTGCCCTGCTCAGCTTGGCTGGCTCACCAAGGCTGCCTGCACAGGATACCTGATCCGCCTTTTGGAGCGCCCAGATAGCCTCGGTGAGTGCTTTTGGCGTAGAGGACAGAAGCCTGAAGGAGTGCGAGATCGCGTCCCCAAAGACTTCCAATCTCTCCGCCAAAAGCTTTTGAAAAGGGATGGAAGGTTTCGGGAGAGCGATCTTGCACTGCTTCAAGCCTCTGTCCCTTTGCAAAAACGATTGGTGTGGAAAACAGAGGCCTCAAGGAGTGTGAGATTGGAGTCCTCAGAAGCTTCTGTTCTCTACACCAAAAGCTTTTGCCCCAGAGAACAGAAGTCTTCAGGGATGCGATCTCATACTCCTTCAGACTCACCAAGGTTGCCCGGTGCTCCAAGAGCAGATGGGGTGTCCTGTGCAGGCAGCCTTGGTGAGCCAGCCAAGCTGAGCAGGATGGGTTCCTCCCGCTCTGCTTCTGCTCTTACCGCTCTGCTTTTGTAGTGCCAGGAGCAGGCAAAGAAACCTGAGGCAGAGAGGCTGGAGAAGAGACAGATTGCTTGATCATAGAGATCTTCAAAAGGTAAGTGAATCTCCACAGGCCCAGTGGGCCAGGACGGGGGGAGGGGGGGAGAAGCATGAGATATCTCAGTGGGTCGGGGGAAGCCTTGGGCAGTCGGAAACACTAAGCCTCCCATGGTCTTCCCCACCCTGAGATACGTCATGTGCACTCAGTGACCTGCTTATTCGATTAGCAAATGCATTGGGTAAAGCAGAGAGGGAGCACATTCATTGAACATGATCCAGTTAACGAATCCTCAGATAATGAATATACTTGGCAGGCTCTATTACATCCGTAACCCGAGAATTACCTTTATACGTAAAGCTTTTTCTAAGATGGCTGTGGTCGGCAACAATTGAAATTGGTGTTGTTTCTTTTCTTTTTTTTTCTTTTTGGAGGAGCATTATCCTTTCAGTCTGTTGCCAAGGAAAGTTACCGAATCCATTTTGAATCAATTTTAGAGAATAATTTGCTTGCTTAGGAAAAATGGGGACAATTTCTGGCACTGAGTTATTCACTAGTTGTCCTCTTTTATGCCAGCTTTTACAGTACCACTGAGATAAATTCATGCAATTAATAGCAGCAGAAAGGCATTAAATTCAGAGATTTATTTCTTGATAGAATTCCCCTTGATGATAATAAATTAAAAGCCATTTTAGATACAGTGAAGCTCTCATGGGTTCAATTCAGCAAAAAACAAAAATTTGTTCTAAGATTAATGTGTAAGAAAGAACGATCTAGATCCATTGTTTTTCTGAGCTAGCTATTTCTAGCCAGCTAGAAATATATTGCCCCAATGTATCCAGTGATGTTAGCAATAAAATTTGGAGAAGGGGTTACCTGTGGATCAGTCCCACAGTTTAATTTGCGCACCGATTTCAATTCTGTTTATTTAACATTTATTGCCATCTGAATACACTGGATACTGAAAGAGATCTGGTGCACAAGGGACTTTGTTCCATATTTGGCTATGTATTCCTGTGAGCAAAGATTTGTGATCCATAGTTTTACAGTTTACTTAAGAGATTATAGGAAGTATATTACCTTCTGTAAATACAGCTTTGTCTTTTTATCTTTGATGGTGAGAGCTGTTGCCAGTGGATTAGGAATTCATAACATTCTATTGTGCTTAGTATGGCAATTTTGGAAATGTAAAAGACAAACATGGCCTTCACCTCAAAATAGCTAGAGTATGGATTATTGCATCCACTAGAGAAAAAAATAAAAAATAATTCTATGGAGTCATTGCCATCCATGGGAGTAAGATGGAAGCAAGTGACAATATGAACATTACAGTGTAAGCTCCACACTTTTGTATGTTAAGAGTGATATCCCATGTACATAAAGACATGACATTGCCATGTTTGTTTCATCATTCTGGCAAAGCAGATTCTGTAGATCAGGCATGTCAAACTGCCGGCCGGATGAGTCATGCCGAAACCGCGCCCACTCTATTGCCGGCAATGGGGGAAAAGTCCCAATATGTTGCGCGACATCATGTGACGTTGTGAGTTTGACATGCCTGCTGTAGATCCTTGTGTTTGGATATGAACAGGGATGATACATGCCTTCCTTTTATTTCTTCTGCATGTAACGATTTTGTACTTTAAACCATTAATCTTGCAAAAATATATTTTCTAATTCAAACTTTTTACAAGGTTTTTTAAATCTTTCTTGTGATGCCTGTGTGAAAGTCATGCTTATGTTTTAAGACAACATATGTACCAGTGTAACCTGACAAAATTTGATGGAGAAGTACATTCGGTTGCTTGTGTGATCCATGTGAGGTCCAGAAGCATTCTGGGAAACAAAGGTCATGCTGAATGTTTTGTCTTCCATTGTGGCAGGTTCCTATTGAATTGGTTTTTTAATTGAAAGCATTTAAAACATTTATGCTCAGGTACCCATAACATCTCAAGCAAAAATTATATAATATTCTCATCCAGAGCATTCTGATGAGTCATGTGTTATGTTGCAAAATATTTTGAAACTCAGATTCCTTTGTACTTTCCAACCAATAAGATTGTAAGAATCCTTCTGACACAGATTTCCAAAAAGGCCAAAATAATTGGAAAGTCTTTTGGAATGTTGTAGATATTTCATAATTAAACAATTCTTTCAAAGGTTCTGTCATCCCAAAACATGGCCAGATACAAGCTTTCTTTATCACCATGCATATCGGAGAAAATATGCAAAGTAGATCATATGGATAGACTTAACAGCCTGCAAAAAAAATGTATCATTCCTGCATTTTAAAGCATTTAATCACTGCCTTTGAGCTAATCAATGACATAGTTATTTTAAATCTCACATACCAGATAAAGAGCTAGATAAAAGGCAGTTTTTCAATGGTGAAAGGAATGATTTCCCAAAAATAGTTATTTAATGTAAAAGTTAATTTTGTGGCTCTTATTTTATACTTTTCATGCATCAAAATATGTCATACTTTGTTTCAGAAAGTTGCAATTAAAGGAAGCTGTGCCGAAACAAAACGCTGAACTAACTAAGATTAACTGAAGCCAAATCCAGCAGGGCTATTCTTATGCAGTTAAGGAATTAAAATATATATATTTAGAAACAAAATCCTGCCATAAGACAATTGGCCCATCTGTCCCAGTAACTATATTGGTTGTGGTACAATCATACTAGCTTTAATTCAGACAGATCTGCTCCAAGAGGCCAAGGGTGAAGGCAAGTGTTTGGAAGTGCAGAGTAAACAAGTAGTCCTTGACTTAAAACCATCCATTTAGTGACCATTCGAAATTACAATGACCCTGAAAAAAGTGGCTTATGACCATCTTTCAACCTTAACAACCATTGCAGTATCCCCTCGGTCACATGATCAAAATTCAAGTGCTTGACAACTGGCATGCATTTAGGACAATTGCACTGTCCCAGGGTCATGTGATCACCGTTTGTAACCTTCTCAGCCAGCTTCTGGCAAGCAAAGACAATGGGGGAATCCGGATTTGCTTAACCACTGCATGATTCACTTAACAACTGCAGTAGTTTGTTTAACAACTGTGGCAAAAAGGTCAAAAACAGGGGGCGAAACCCACTTGACATTGCTAAGCTACCTTGCTTAGCAATGGAAATTTGGGGCTGAATTGTTGTTGTAGGTCAAGGACCACATGTATGTAATAAGCCAAAGGATTAACATTGAGAACAGGAAGAAGAGGCGTTACCATGAGCCAGTCACATAAAAGAAATCTGGGTCTGGAGAAGAAATAGAATTAGGGAAAGCATTTCAGACTTGATCCTCCGTAGTTCTTAGGATGATAAAAGGATTCAGACTTGCTAGATTCTCTTACCATAATCTGATAATAAAAGTAGCATTAGCTTTCACGTCTTTGGTTTCCAAGTTTGGGTTATCTCGCAGGGCTGATCGTATATGCTCTGCCTAAGTCTATTAGCTTAATCACTGGTAGGATTTCATTGAAATATATAGCACTGAGCTCATTGGGGAAAGGCCGAAATACAATAAAATAAATAAATAAACTCACCTATAAGCTTCTGATTGAAGTTGGGTGTGCTTTTTTTAAAAAAAATTAAAACGTGTGCCTATGTTTTACTTGGTGAAGCTATACATATTTGTGTCACCGATATTCTACAGTATTTATTTTCCCTTCATATTCGAGTTTTCTCCTTGTAAATCACATGAATGGACATGACCATATAAAGCGGTCCTATTTACTGCAGTAGAATAGAAACACAGGTATGGTGAGAGAGAAAATACCAAGATACAAATGTCGATATGCATGCGCACTGCAGCCTTGGGACTTGTACTGGAGCAAAATCAGAGGGCAGCTTACACATTAATTACCACTACTGTGTTTCTCCAAAAGTAAGACCTACCCTGAAAATAAGTCCTAGCTTGATTTTGGGGGTGGGCCTGATATAAGCCCTACCCCAAAAATAAGCCCTAGTTTTGGGGCAAGGCACACACCTACAAATCAAGCTGGGGTGGGGGTATAGAGCTGCCCCAGGCGCCCCTCTCCTCACCGGCCCACTTCTTCTATAGCCAGGCCAGCATTTCTCAGTCAGAGGCCTTTCTGGAAGGCCAGTGCAGCTGAGAACCAAGCTCTGGATTCAATCCATAGCTTGGTTCTGCAAGACCTCTGCAGCTGAGAACCGAGAAACCAAGCTCGGTACTCGGCTGCATAGGCCTTCCGGAATGGCCTGATTGCAAAATGCAGACCGGAATGCAGCTGCTTCTTCAGCCACAGAAAAAGTGGACCGGCTGGGCGGAGCTGTCAGTGCTGGAGGTGAGTATAAAAGACATCCGCTGAAAATAAGGCTTGGTACCTCTTTTGGAGGCAAAAAAGAAAAAAAAAGAAAAAAGGACCTGGTCTTATTTTCAGGAAAACATGGTACATGTAGGCTGCAGAAATCTAGATAACCAGAAGATGGCAACAGAGGGAGTTTTCTACAATATTTGCTGGCATCTAGTGTACAGTAGCCTTACCAAAAAAATAAGTATAGAAGTGCAGCCTAAGAAATTGCTTGTTATATGAGCTTGTAATTCCCTTTTTAATGTATAGAAATTTTATTTTTAGTCCTTCTAAGGCAGGGGTGTCAAACTGCCAGCCGGTGGGCCGGACGTGTCACAAGGAAACTGCGCCCACCCCATTGCCGGCAATGGGGAAAAAGTTCCAATATGTTGCGTGACGTCACGTGACATCGCAAGCTTGACATGTCTGTTCTAAGGAACCCTAATCATATCTGACAACAAAGAGTTGCCAAAGTTGCAGCCCTTTGTACAACATAACAGTTCTCCAAGTTTACTGCTCCTGAATCTCCAGCTGTTCTATATGGAATGACTCCTTGGAATGTATTTTCTACTGTGATCTTAACCACATGTCCTATTTGAATGATGAATGTAATTGTCCTGCTTTTATTTTGTGTCTTTGTTTCATCGAACATAAAGCCACAGGAACACCATTCCTTTTTTTAACATTATGAAACAAGCTGTTAAAAATAAAATACATCATACTGTCTTTAAGGCTGTAAAACAAACCCAGGCGTAAGTCCACATTCATCAAATGGTATGATATAAATTAGATTAGGGAAGCATGGGTGCAGTTTTCCCTGTAAAACAAGTGCACATCCATGCATCATGCATCTTCATTACTTTTGGTCTCCTGAGACAAAGACAGCAGCTTGACACATCTAAAAGTGCAGGCATGGTCCTGAGTCACAGCTTCATTTTCTCTTGCCTAGACAGTCAACAAACTTTAATTCCCTCTGCTGTATGTGGCACCCACGTTCATGACTGACGACCTACACCTTATGGACTAAGAGGTTCCTTGGAGATTAAAAATAAAGGCATTGAGTATAATGGTTGATTGTTTTCTAGACAAACTTTTGGTTGGGGCTCTGCTTGCTCACATTATTTGGATCTATTCAGAGGAGTTTGTCAACCTCCGTGCTACTAATCCAATAGCAGTCAACGTATGTCCAATGGTAGTAGGTTATTCCTCATGAAATTTTCAGCATGTTGGCCTTGGAAGTTGTTGGTACAATTGGAATAAGTATACTGCTCAAAAAAATAAAGGGAACACAAGATAAGACATCCTACTATTAAATACGGTACATTGTGTTGTTTAAGTGTTCCCTTTATTTTTTTTGAGCAGTATATTTGCTTCTAGCTTCCAGCAACTTCAAAAGAGTGAATGAGTGAGTGAGTGAGTGAGTGAGAGAGAGAGAGAGAGAGAGAGTGAGAGTGAGATCCTTAAATGTTGGCTTATTGTTTATTTATTAAATTTATTTTAGTAGCACAAAGTAGTTGACAGCCCAGCAACATTTGGAAAGGCAGATGTCATGTTGTGCACCCCAAGAGATGTAATATTTCCTACTGCTGAAATCACAGAAAATTGATGTCACTTTTTGAGCCATCAAAATGGAAAGAGTCATGACCATCACTTAATCTGAATCCATCTGAAGATCTTGGGTGCTGTGTCAGTAGGAAGCACCCACCCTCTGGTTATTAAGGCAAGCACTGAACCAATCGGACCCTTTTGTAATAAATAAACGTATGGAAAATATATTGCTTCCCAGGTATAAATGTGAGTTTCTTTCCTCACAGTGATAAAAGGTGTTGTTGTTGTATAAATTCATTGTCAGGCCAGCTGCTTCCAATCCTACTCTTGACCAAATAAAGCAGATTTCTTGGAATATGAGCATAATGAGCTAGATCATGGGTAGGCAACCTCGGCTCTTTTATGACTCATGGACTTCAACTCCCAGAATTCTGGGAGTTGAAGTCCATGAGTCATAAAAGAGCCAAGGTTGCCTACCCCTGAGCTAGATGAAAGGGGCACCTTCTGGTGGGCCCTTCATGGACTTTAGCACAACTGGAAACCAGGAAATATGAGGCTGCTAGCAAGACCAGCATTTCACATGTAAATTTGAGATAGGCTTAGCCAAATCTTGGAAGAGGCATAGCCAGAAGTCTTTTAAGTTTGGAATGCCATCATCTCAAAGAGGTTCTCCTTCACTCAGATAACCAAACCATTTCTTTGGCCTTAAAATCCTCTCTTCTTTTAAGCCAGACTGTTAACACTTTCTTTCTTTCTTGTCAGCAAGCATCAAGTCAAAAATAGTCCTCTTTTGTGTTGCCTTGGAAATTATCACCCACTAGAGAGCTAAAAATGTCTTCTAAGCACTTAACAAAAAGGAACTCTGGAATTGTCCTCTAACAATTCTGTGAATTCTCTAGACTAGTAATAAAAATTGAATCGTGCAGAAGACGTTTAGCATTTAGCAAGTATAGATGGCTGCAATTATACTCTTATTTTCTGTGGGCATACCAGTCCAGCCTAAAACTATAGGTCGGAGGTCCCCAACCCCTGGGCTACAGCCCACTACTGTGTTTGAAACAGGCGGCGGGAGAGATGGGCAAGCGCATGCGCATGACGTTCTACTCTCATGAGTGATGGGCAAGCGTGCACTTGTGCAGAGCTCCACTTGCACGAGGGAGGGCACTTGTGCTCGTGCACAAATTCCATTTGTGCAAATGGAGCTTCACGCGCAAGCAGCCTCCGCTCAAATGAGTGGAGCTTCACCTGCAAGTGCCTGCCGCTCATGCGAGTGGAACTTCTTGCACAAGCACCCTTCCCTTGTGCATGAAGCTCCATTCGCACAAGTGGAAAGCACGCGAGCACCACTCGCACAAATGGAGCTGTGCACACACGCACGCCTGCAACAAATTCGTCCTCTCACTCCCCACGCCAGGCCAGGCTACCAAGCCAGAAAGGCTGGGGACCACTGCTACAGATGACAAAACTTGACTTACCACAGTTCATTTAGTCACCATTCAGCAGAACTGGAAAAAAAATGACTAAGGGTCATTTTTCACATTTGTGACCATTGCAGCATCTCCATGGTCACATGATCCAAATTCAGATGCTTGGCAGCTGACTCGTATTTATGATGGTTGCAGTATCCCAGGGTCATGTGATCACTTTTTGCGATCTTCTGACAAGCAAAATCATTGGGAAGACCAGATTCATTTAAAAACCACGTTATTGTTAACAGCTGCAATGATTCACTTCACAACTGTGGCAAGAAAAATTGTAAGATGGGGCAAAACTCACTTAGCAACTGTCTCGCTTAGCCACAGAAATTTTGGGTTCAATTGTAATCATAAGTCAAGGACTACCTGTAATTGTAGCTTTGTGAAGTTGAGGACTGCCTGTAATGAGATTTTGTGTCTTTTGGAATTAGGAGTTTAGGTCTTCCTGTAGCTGTTGTCTGCAAGATATCATCTCCTTTATGCTCACAATGGATCTCACTGGGTGAGGCTCTACATGACTTTGTTGTAGCTGCTGGCCTTCTTCATCTTGATTGGCTCATATGGCTTCTCTGCTCCTTCTCTTGAAGGAGACTCTTGATCACTCTGTGGGTTGCTTGTGCTGCCCACAGACTGCTTAGCTCATAACTAGGCTAGCATAAGCTATCATGACCAAAAGAGAAAGAAATACAGGTATAAGTAACCCAGCCTTAATCCTTAAGAATAAATAAATACATTTGCATATAAAATTTGGGACAAAGAATAACAAAAAAACACCAAACACCACACCCCAAACTATGGATAAACAAAATGTTTACGCATGTACAAACTCTGGATATGTAAAATGAGGTATCACGAGACTACAGATGACAAAGGCTGCCTTTATTAAAGTTAGATTCTATTCTTCAAAAGTAAAGGTGCCCTCAGATCAAATTTGATTTCTGGTGACTTCATAGGGATGTCTGAATCATTTTTCTTTATACCCTTATGTAAGAGATGACCAGGCTGAATTTGAGGGCAGGGTAAAGTGCCTCATCAGTTTGGAGTCTCTATGCCCCATAAGAGACATAAGTCCACCTCGCCCCCCCACCCCACCCCTTGAAGTCTGTTGACTCTTCTCTGGTACCAAGTTGCCTTGACCATTAATAGTTCAGATTCGTGTAAATAGGTAGTATGAAATAAACTTGTAGTCCTGTATTTTTGAACATCCTGGTCCCTGACTTCTTACACCTGATACATATGGAAGTAGTTTGATTTTATCCTCTTCTAGGATATTGTGATAGTGCACATTTTTTCTCACTTTTGTCCTACTGTCCTGATGTTCTCCTTTGATCCCTCAAACAGGTACTAACTGGTCTGAACAAACACAAGTTTTGCCAGCTACAGCCACTTATCTTAAGAATTTAAATTACACCAATTGCATGTGTGCCAGAGATGGATGTTAGCTATCATTAGTATATTTTCCTCTGTGTCTGCAGTGGTAATATTCCAATTAATTTCCATGTGAATATGTGTGGTATCAGATGGGTCACAAACACTGTAGATTTGGCATATGACATCAGTGTATTTAAAGAAACAATTGGGTTAGGCTACTAAAAATTGCTAGGAACATTTACGGGTGAAAAGTTATAAGAAGAGCCTTTGAGACAGATATTGTGTTTTTGCTTTGAAAATATTAATGTTCTTAATTTATGGCTATGCTGTATAGCTTCTTTAATATGCATAGCCTCCAAGCTTATGCATACTTACCAGGATGAAAAGTAAATTTTTCATGCCTGTAGCCTTCCATCAGATATTCAAGGAATTTCCCTGCAAGCAACATTTCTGGGTTATTCTCAAGTTACAACACTTATATAATATGTAGAGGTATTCTTTTTTTCCTTCTGCCCTATTAGCAAAAATTAAAAAGTTAAGCTTTGCATGCATCTGCATACCTGGAAACAACATGATTTTAAGTAAACAAACTTGGGGCAGATCACAGTTGCGTCTAATCATACCTCATTGATAAAATGTGTAAATTACTAGGCACTCTAAAGTTTTAAACCAAACAAGACTTTGCCTATGTACTGATTCCTATTTTTAAAAAATAAAGGAACAGAGGGGAAAGGCAGGAATGGGAGTGGGGAAACTAATGAATTGCAAAGAGAGAGAGGATTTTGCGTTAAAGAGAAGTAGCAAAAGAGGGAGAACGGGGAAAACAGATATTAAGAGAGATTTTTGAGTAAGAAACCCAAATCAACGAACTGAACTGGATAAGTGTTAAGGAACTAGGAGTCCTAACCAGAAGATCAGTTTAAGCAGAGGTTTATTTATTTATTTATTTATTTTATTACATTTATATACCGCCCTTTCCCGGAGGACTCAGGGCGGTTTACAGGGTAATTAAAAACCAAAAATACAAAAGTTAAAAAACCAAGTTTAAAAAAAGATTAAATTTATCCCTGTATAAATAAAGCCCCAATTAAAATAAATTAATCCTCAGCCTGGGCCAGAGAGCTCGAAGAGCCAGGTCTTCAGGCCCCGGCGGAATGAACGGAGGTCGGGGGCAGTCCTCAGCTCCACTGGCAGCTGGTTCCAAAGGGCAGGCGCCCCCACTGAGAAGGCCCTATCCCTGGGTGTTACCCGCCGGCAATCTCTTACTGGCGGCACTCCCTGTGGGAGCGCACTGGACGAAGGGAACTTGATGCCGGCAGCTTGTTGGTGGTGTCTTTTCAAAGACCTCAGTCCCTCCGGAATAATGTTTTAAGACACTTGCTGCTAGCAACGGCACCACAGCTGAAACTGGAAAGAGTCAGGTCTTCCAGAAATCAGAGCCAGGCACGAGAAGGCATTCAGAGAGAAACGAAAAAGCAGAGGCAGAGACAGGGAGAAAAGAGAATAAAAAAAAACCAACGTGTATACTGGCAGTCAAAGGTGGGGAAATGTACAGAGGAAATGTTTAGCCCCCCAAAAGGAGAAGGAGGCAAGTCTGGCAGTAAAACTGAGGACTGAAAGGAAACCAGTACAATTAGTGGCATAGGGGAGTGGCAAGTATATTGAAAATGGAAAGCAATGCGTTGGAGAGAATGGCCTGGGGTTTTCTATTTGTTTTTAGTCTTCCACTCAGCCTTGACTTCTGGTAATTACACCGACAAGTCCATCTGG
The DNA here is from genome assembly GCF_947247035.1 of Vipera ursinii. Taxonomy (NCBI): domain Eukaryota; kingdom Metazoa; phylum Chordata; class Lepidosauria; order Squamata; family Viperidae; genus Vipera; species Vipera ursinii. Next base: position 223,783,726 of record NC_139512.1, on the reverse strand, counting down.
GCAGCATTTTTTGAGGAGGTTTGTTAATGCCTTTTCCCCAGGACTGAAAGAGAGTGAGTGGCCACAGACCATCCAGTTGCTTTCTGTACTTAAGACAGGATCAGAATCCAGGTTCCCCGCTCAGATTCCAGGACCTTAACTACTAGATCAAAGTGGTAATGTGGAAAAGTCCAGTACTTCATGGTATAAGTCTGGAAAGCTCTTTGCCGGAAGCAATTTTTGTATTGGAGATCAACCGGTTGGAGATTTTTGTAAAACGATTACCAAGGTTCTTGAAATGCTTCATTAAAGGAATTGCAAAGACTTTTTAGTTCTATCGTAAGATAACAGGCTTGCAAAAAATGTTGTCAGGTTTTGTGAAGAATTTGTTTTCTCTTTCGTAGATCAAGTCACGGCAGTCTCTTCTTTGTTTCGCTACTGGATTACAGATATCCTTTCTGGAAAGAAGGACAGGAAATGAGCCGAATGAGAATGTCCATCAGTACAGAATTAAGATCTAAAACTCTGATTTGAATCTGAGAAAAAAATTTTTGGGGGGTGGGGGAAGTCCTTGAATAAAATGAACTCCACCCCACTTTGTTTTTCTTCCAAGAGATTTAGAGTGGCAGCATTACAAGCCAGCAAGTTCCAGCATTGATTTAAGATGTTGGCTGCAACGTGGATCGCAAGAGCTGTGACTTGAACTAGAGAAGTCTGTTGTTCTTTTTTTCCACTTAATTCACTTTGAACAAAGCTCAGAAACTCTTTTGATTGATCGCTCCACGGGCAAGCTGAAGAAACTTCGTAGGCCAATTTACAGGCAGCAGAGAGAAACACACTGTCTGGTATGCAAAGACAGGAAAACTTGAGAAGATTGGCCTTCCTTATCATATATATCTCTGTTGTTGTTTTATTTAAAATACTCACTGTAGGAGCAGAATAAAAGGTGAATCTTTTTCCCTGTATTCTTAATTTGAGTTGATTTGACATGGGATGATAAAATGTATGGATGTCATTTTCAGATAGAGCAGAGTCAGTTTTTGGCAGACTTTCTCAAAAATATGTAAATATTGGGGGTATTCTAGACGAGCGTGTCCATTAGTTCCTCTTAGAACTGCAGCCTTCACTGAATGGCTCAAATTATTGGCAGAGGTGTTTATAATGGTTTTCAAGAGAGAAATCTAGCACTTGCACGCTTCCCCTGCCAAAATGTGCTTGTTGTATAAATTTTAAAAGATACCAGAGAGAGAAGTGTCCCTAAGGGACATCAAAATAATTTATGCAAAGAAACTATGCAGAATAAATATTATTTCTTAAAACTCCATTTGTAAGCATGTACTCCAAAGCTAGCTTCCTTGTGCTTCTGCCTTTGCATTCTATAGAGAAGAAAATCTGCTCCTGAGTACAGGGTGAGTTTATTAATTTCTGATCAAAATATGACCACACACCTATTTTTAACATTTAATAAATCCCATACAAGCATGCCTTCCTTCCATTTGGCCTGCTGGTGCAGCAAAAATGGGAGAATGCTGCCGTTCTCCCAAAGTTGCTGAGTCTCAGACCCCCTAAGAAGCATAGGTAATGCTTATTTCAGCAGTTTCTGAAGGACCACAGAGGAACGCGAACCTTGACAAATATATCTGGCTATATACTAATTAATTCCACTATCCTCAGAAATACCCAGCTCTCTCCTTAATACTCTAAATACAGTGGCTTCTGTAAGTTGTATATTTTTATTACGCATCCACAGTGCTTTTTTTTGTAAAAGAAAAAGGTGCCGGAACTCACACATGTCATACAACCTGCCTTGCCTATCCTACAAGGTTCCATCCAAAAAAGGTGCCGGAACTCCGTTCTGAGCGTTCTATGAAAAAAAAAGCCCTGGGCATCCATATTAAGCCTGCAAGGTCTATACATTTGTCCTGTTTCTTCTGCATCTTCAATATAACTTTGCTTGCTATGATCAGCTTCTCTTTTTTTTTTAAGAGTGCAGTTCATTCTCTGAAACTGTTTTGGTAATACAGGTAGTCCTCAACTTACAACCATGCATTTAGTGACTATTCAGAGTTACGACAAAACTGGAAAAAGTGGCTTATGACCACACTTAACAACCGTTGCAGGATCCACGTGATCAAAATTCAGACACTTGACAGTTGCCAGTGTCCCAGGGCTACGTGATCATCTTTTGCAACCTTCTGACAAGCGAAGTCAGTGGGGAAGCCAGTTTCAGTTAACAACTCTTTTAGTAGCTTAACCACTGCAGTGATTCACTTGACGACTGTGGCAATAAAGGTTGTAAAAGGGCTAAGCTCACTTAACACGTATCTCGCTTAGCAACAGAAATTTTGCAGTTGTCTTATTCAGACACTGACACATGCAAAGGTTCAGGTAACAGATTATGACAGTCTGAATATTATATTTCCACCCAACGAATTTTGAAAATGAGTTGATGGTGAACAGAAAAACAGAGTATTTACATGCTGTGTCTTTCATGGGACTGAGCTCCTAGTGCAGGGGTCGGCAACCTCGGCTCTTTTATGACTCGTGGACTTCAACTCCCAGAATTCCTGAGCCAGCTGTGCTGGCTCAGGAATTCTGGGAGTTGAAGTCCACGAGTCATAAAAGAGCCGAGGTTGCCAACCCCTGTCCCAGTGGATCTGGTGAAGTGTAGGGCAAGGTCACTACCCACAGCCAACTGGAGTAGGGGGTTGAAGAACTCACACTTCTGTGCCATAGAAGCAGCTAGATCTATAGGAGGGCAAATGGATATGAACTTCAGTAACCTGAAGTCAAAGCACAGGGAGACCGTAAAAGGTATCTTGTGATCAAGGCAACAAGATCCCACATGCCAAACAAGATTAGGAGCAGATCTGCACACAGCACAATGATTCGTGGAACTTTTCAGTTGTAAAAAAAAAATCTCAACAAGGTTTTTGCCAGCAAGGTTGGGATACAGAATTAGCTAGTTTTACAAGGTCTATTGTTTTAAAGATAGCATAAAGAAAATTTATAGATTTATCTGCACAAGCAACCCACAGAAGTACTTCTTCCAGCATACATTTTCTGGCTTCATCACCAACAGGCCTTACAAGAAAAAAAAAAGGGGGGGGGACGGAATCATTAAAAGCATTGCATGTATGTCAGGAACGTGTTTAGACCCATGTAACCCAACAGCCCAAAACCACCTAGAAGGTAATGTGATAGTCTCAGGGTGGAAACATACTGCGCTACAAAGGACAGGAGGTCATGAAGGAAAAGTGGCAAGGCATTTGGCCTTGGTCATTATCAAGACTCCGGGAATAGCTATTAGATGAGGAGTAATGAGAGAATTTGCCTTGCCTAAAAGAAGTCACTACTACGTGCAATTCAGCCAGCAAGCAAAAGGAAGAAAAGCCACTTTGGTCGTGTAGCCAGCTTAAGACCTTTATTAAACCAACATTACCCAGACTATATTTATGAAAGGAATTTAGGCTTGACCTAATTGGTCTCATTGCATTAAAGTACCTTCAGCTGAATATGCAGATGCAATGGATGTTACTCCCATGAAGCAAACACGTTTGTAACGTCACTCGTTCCAGTACCTTTGCTCATTTTCATTTCATAAAAGAATCACAATGGGATGAAAAAAAAGAAAACCACTCTTATTTCTCCACCCGTCCTCTGGAACACGGTGGCCCTCAAGATGAGATCCATCCCTGCCCTCTTAATCTTCCATAAGAGCCTCAAAACCTGGCTCTGCCAATTGGCCTGGGGCCCCGAATGGGGACAGGTCATCCTGGAAGTGGATAATGGACTGTTTGTACTTTGCTCTCTTCCTTGCCATCTTTCTTCATTTTACTATTATTATTGATGATCTTAATATTTTAATGCTTTATTTCCTTGTGTTTACTCTGATGTAAGCCGCCTAGATTTGCCTCTAGATGAGATGGGTGGAGAATAAATTTAGTAAATAAATACTGGTCTGCACTGAGCCAGGGGCTAAACTAGGTGATAATAATAATAATAATAATAATAATAATAATAATAATAATAATAATAATAATAATAATAATAATAATAATAATAATAATTTTATTTATATACCGCTCTTCTCCCGAAGGACTCAGGGCGATGATCTACTGCAACAAACCTGCAAATATACCTAATCCAATTGCTCTGTCTCATTTACTGATTATTCAAGTCAGAGTCACCCCCAAGAAGTCTAGCCCTCATGCAGTTATAAAGGGGTTGGTTTGTAAAACTGAACAGGAACTATACTATTACGTCCTACAATGCAATCAATATTCTATTTGGTATAGGCTTCCATGCCATTCTATATTTCCAGTTTTTAAAAGCTGAACAATAAAAGGAACTGGTTTGGTCTAGCGATTAAGCCATCAAACTAGAAACTGGGAGACTGTGAGTTCCAGTCTTGTCTTGGGCGCGAAAGTCTTGACTTCTTAAGCATCTTAACAGATTACCATCCAACCTCTGTTTAATCACTTCCCAAGTCAGCGTGTTCCACTGTTGACAGCTCTGACCATTGGTAAGCTCTTCCTGATGTTCACATCTTCAGGAGCCCTTTATCTCTGGTGGCTCAGTGGTTAAAGTTCAATATTTCAGGCTAACTCTGCCCACAGCCTGGAGTTCATTCCTGATGGGACTCAAGGTTTACTCAGCCTTCCAACCTTCCAAGTTTGGTAAGATGAGGACCGAGATTGTTGGGGGCAATATGCAAATAATGCTTCTACATTGTAAACCAGACATCCCCAACCTTTTGGGCACCGGGGACCAGTTCTGTGGAGAAAGATTTTTCCACAGACCAGAGGGGATGTGGTTTTGTGTGCTGTCTGAATCCCATGGATGGGGCTTTGCTTGTTTGCGTGGCCCGGTTGTTGGCATGCTGTGGCCCGGTGCCGGTCCACGGACTGGGGGTTGGGGACCTCCATTGTAAATTACCCATGTGTCCTTAGAGCTAAGCAGCTGCTCTGGCTGCGGCATTCCCCACCTGCCTTTCAAGTTGGGATAGACTACAGCTGCTCTTCAACTTTAGAAGGAAAGACGCCCAGACCCCAGCCTGTAAAAAATCACAGACTGCAGCTTCTTCTCCAATTGGTCCCGCTTTCCCTGCGTAGACTAAATGGGAGATCCGCTCCAGGTTTTCCAGCCAGCCCTGTCCCTAAAGTTTCAGCACCCAGCGTATAAGACAACCCCTGACTTTTGAGAAGATTTTCATGGGTTAAAAAGTCGTCTTATACGCCGGAAACTACGGTACATTACAAAGTTTAAGAAGTGTGTTATCGAGAAGATATACTCCATTCCACAAAGTTGCCAGAGAAGTGAAATAGGTTAATTTGAAAAATGAACAAAATACATCTTTGTAGCATTCCTGGCAAAAAATACTATGAAAAAAACATGACTCTGCAATTGTCTCACTTTAATATTTGAATTTTGTTTACTTTTAATCAACCAACATATCGGGAGGAAATGAGAAAAGAAGCCAGTTGAGGTCAATGTTGCCTGATAGCTTTATAAATTACCTGTAACATGAAATAAACTTGTTCACTAATCAAAGTTGCTACCTCTAGACAAGAAGTATACTCTGCGGAATAAAAATGCCAACTGGTTTGTGGTTGCCTTTAAAAATAGGGCAGTTTTTGAAAGGAAGAAAATGCAGAGTTAACTTGAGTATAAGCAATGATGTTGGACTGGAGAGCATGAAGGATAAACAAGGAGACATGCAGAATGATGTGTATGTGTGTGCGTGTATAAAAAATTGTGAATTAATACCAAGAAAAAAGAGAAAGAAAAGCAAGAAAAAGTGCAAGAGAAAAAAGGGAAATGCAATACAATAAAGATACACATGTTTATATGTGCATATTGTGTGTGTGAGAGAGAGGGAGACTTTAGAATTTAGGGACTACACCCCTTCTAATATTATCAACATTTATCTCTTCATTTCATATACTATCTCTTATCCATAAACAAACAAATCCATAAGAAATCATTTTTTAGTCATTCTGTCAGCAGAAAGTCAATAAAAGGTTGTCAGAAATAACAACATATCTTGTTTTAACCTTGATCAAATAAACCAACTTTACTTCCTTTCACTTCTAGAAGTCTTAATCTTTAGTACATTCAAATATTGTTGTAGGATTTGATTCCTGATCATTTCTTCTTTGTCCCATTGCACAAAGTTCTTTAAGGCCTTAATAATACTCTTTTGTATAGTCAATATTAGGTCTCTCTTTTGGTTTGTCATTTGTATTTCCCTTTTAAATTTTAAAATTTCAGCCAGTTTCTTTTATAGATCCAGCGATATGGATTAGATTGTAAAGGTGCTTTAGATTACAGATTGATAAATTAATGATATCCATAGTAAAATACAAAAATAGCACTGATGTGAATGAGAGTACTGAAATCTAGATAAGTTCTATAAAAATATCTTGATAGAATACTACATAATAAGGGTTTCCGCATTGTGCACGCGGCTCTTGTGGATGTGCAGGAAGAGCTGTCTCCCTGCCATCCGATCTTTCTTTCTTGGAGGACCCTGAAAAGGGTTGAAAGTTGCCCTGGAGGGGCGACCACAGTGAGGAAGCCCTCCCTGTGATCGCAGAAGGGTGGCAGCCCTTCGCTCACTCCGGAGCAGCTCCTTTGGCCTGAAGAAGAAGACATCGGTCATTAAGATGGCTGATCATTAAGTCGTTCCCTGCTGAAAGCCCAAAGTACTATCAAGCACAATGGAGCAATCTGGAGGACCTGGGTGAGACCTTACCTTTCTTATTCCCCTAACTAATTTCCTGTGGAACCTTTTTGAAAATTTCCTCCCCCTCTTTTGAAAGACCAGTGACTGCATACTTGGGGAATAAACTGTAAAGCCTTAAAGCCTTAAAAGAAAGCAAATGGCTAAGCTAAAAAATTAAGCAACCTTATTTGTACCTGTTAAAAAGCTCTTACTTTTGTGGGGATCTACTACCCTATTTTCTGCTTAAGCTGTAAAATAAGGGAAAAAGAAAAAAATGGACTAATTGGATAAAAGCCTCATAACTAATTCACACCAAACATCAAGAATTGAGCTATTAAAGCAACACTTCATTGATTACAAAGGGGACACTTTCTTTGCAAAACTGACATTTGGATGGTCTTCCTGGATCCAAACAATGTGTATAGGAAGAAAGGGCGACACATTTGAGAATCTAAAGGCACCGATATGGAAGCCTGATTGGCACAAAAAGAAGGCAAGAGTTAGATTTTAAAAATTGGATGTGTCTTTTTGTTGGGATTTGTAATGATAGAGCTTAAAATTTCTTTTAATGGGCTAAGGGGAATCTTTAAAAGATATAAACTGATTTATATCTTGAGCTGCATTGGCTCCCAGTTGTCTTCCGGGTGAGATTCAAGGTGCTGGTAATGGTCTTTAAAGCCCTACATGGCATGGGTCCAGCGTACCTTAGGGATCACCTGCTGCCGGGATCAACTTCCCTCCGCCCTGTGCGCTCCCACAGAGAGGGCCTCCTCAGGGTGCCACCGGTCAGAGAATGTCGTCTGGTGGCCCCCAGGGGGAGGTCCTTCTCTGTGGGCGCGCCAGATTTGTGGAACCGTTTACCGGTTGAGCTCCGGATGGCGCCCGACCTTCACTCCTTCCGACGCGATCTGAAGACCTACTTGTTCGAACAAGCCGGCCTGCCCTGATGGGTGATGGGTTTGGATTTTAATATTGTTTTAGTGCATTTTAACTTATTGTTGTTAGTTTTTGGCACTTTGTTTAATCTTTTTTAATATTTGTATTCTTGTATTTTTATATGTTTGCCCTGTTCACCACCCTGAGTCCTTCGAGAGAAGGGCGGTATACAAATAAAATTATTATTATTATTATTATTATTATTATTATTATTATTATTATTATTATTATTATTATTATTATTATTATTTATTATTTCATACTTAGGTTTTAGATTTTTAAGGGAAAACAAAATTAAGCTATTAGAACGTAATTCCGAATTATGTTGTAGAATTTGGAATGATATAATAAAAGATATTATTTTAATAATTGATGAACTATTAAGATGATATATAGAATATATTTGTTGTAATGATATAGATATAAACTGATTTTATATTTAACTTTTAGACATCTAAGAGAAAGGAAAGTTAGCTATTAGAATTGATTTATATTATAGAATTTGGAAGGATATAATAAAAGATATTTTTTAATAATTGGTGAACTATTAAGATGATAAACAGAATATACTTGCAAAAAATAAGAAGGTATTGAAATGAACAATGTATGTACTGTAGACAGGATAATTACTTTTTAATGAAATAGGGAAATGTGGGTTACCCAAAAATTAAGTTTTCTTTTATATATTATAGGCTGTTCTGGAATATTCTATTGCAATTAGGTAAAACTTAAAAACAAGACATGGATATGTATAAGTGAAAATATATTGAAAATTTTTCTAATTGATTATGTCACAATTAGAAATGTATTAATTTCATTAATTTGATTATGTTACAACTAAGGGAATCGGAGAAGGAATCTTTGTTGACATAACTTGAGCTATTTACAAATAATTTGTTATTTGCTATTGTTTACTTTTGACTACCCAACCACTGTATTGCTTCATATATACCTGAATGTAAAATTAAAATTTAATAAAACTTGTAGAATACTACATAATAAGATAAAAGCCACACCAAGATTAGTTGACAGGCATACAGAATGTAGTTGTTTTGTTTTAATATATGGTAGAAAACTGAAACCAGATTCATATCTGAATCCTACAGATTATGAGGAAAACCATTCTTGTTAGAATCATTGGACTGTCTTTTTCATTTTACTAGTAAATAGCTTTTAAAAACTTGGGAGGCTATTCATTTAATGCAGGGGTGTCAAACTCAATTTCACTGAGGGCCGCATCAGCATGGCGGTTGCCCTCAGGGGGCCGGGTGGGTGTGGCCTGGGTGGGCATGGCCTACTGGATGGGTGTGGCTAAAGTACATATGGCCTACTGGGTGGGCGTGGCCAGCTCTACATCGTTCGCATCAAGGGTGCCTATGGGGGCCTGGGCAGGAGTGGGACAGATCTGAGGGTCTCTGGCAGGAGGAGATTCTCTGGGCCAGGGCCAAGGCAGTGGGGGCCGTTCCCTCACTCTTTCCAGGATGGCTTCGCGGGCCACATGAAACCACTTCGCGGGCCGGATCCGGCCCCCGGGCCTTGTGTTTGACATGTCTGATTTAATGCAAGATTGCAAATTGATATGTATTTTTTCAGTTGCATTAAGATCAGCACATTTCAAGTGTTTTCATTTGTTTTGCTGCTTAACCCCTTTCATATTTTGCTAATAAAAGACAGTTATATTCATAAAATCTGTAATGTTTGAGCACCTAAATTAACCTAACCAACTAAAAACACAAATTCTTCCTGGGAGCTGCATTTCATCATCAAGCTCAGTTTCTAAATATTGGCAACTTGAACTAGCGTGGACACCAACTCCCAGAATTCCCCAGCCAGCAATTCTAAGAGTTGAAATTGAATGCATCTTAAAAGTTGCTGAAAATTGACAAACTGTGAGCTATCTGATTCTGACTGATATCAAGAAGTTGAGCTAAATAGGACCTCCTTAGTATTTGGATGGGATGAGACCAGGAAATCTAGTTGGCTAGACTAAACAATGGAAGAATTTTCAGAGAAACAGACAGTGGCCAGAACTTTTGATTTTAGAGGAGGCATAAACAGCTCTTCAAAAGTATTATTCAGAATTTTAAAAAGCCACTTCCATTTACATGAATGGAACAGCCCAAACATTTAATAATGCAAAACAGCAAAATACATTTGCTTTAAATCACTATTAAATAAAGACTTGTTGAATATTAATAAATTAAGCACATAGCATTATCCTTTAGATGCCTATCAATCACAAAACTAGTTGGATGATCCAGGGCCAAACACTCTCAACATTAGGAATCCCATCAAATATTCAAATGAAGATTAATCTATTTGCAATATCTGCTCATTCCTTTCTGATGAGAAGGGCAGAAAAAATATTTTCAGGTCAAGCGAAATGATAGTTCAGGAGCCATCCATTATTACCTGACCCAACTTCTCCTCATGCATGTCCTTAATCTTGCTTAAAAAGAACCATTTTCCAAAATATATTTAAGGGGCACAAAATAGTTTGCAGAGGAAGCAAGCAAATACCACTAAAGAGTACCCAGCTTTATTTTTGTGAAAACAAAGTTTTAAAAGCCAGTAGGAACCATCCAATAATAGGTAGCAACAGCACTAGCACTTTAACTTATGTACTGCTTCATTGTGCTTTACAGCCCTCTCTAAGCAGTTTACAGAATCAGCATATTGCCCCCGACAATTGGGATCCTCATTTTACCGACATTGGAAGGATTGAAGGCTGAGTCAATCTTGAATTGGTCAGGATCAAACTACTGGAAGCACCAGGCTTCCGGGTGCTACACCGGCCACGAGCTCATGGTAGGGGTGGGGGAGTGGCGGTTACCATTAGGGAGACCTTATGTCCGCGGGAGTCCACCGTTTCTCAGATAGTCGGGTGTGAGTCTCTCTTTGTGAGATTTGGTTCTGGGGCGCAGTTGGGCTTACTGCTGGTGTAAATTTCGCCTAGTCGCACAGCGGCAGCCCTGCCCGAGCTGCTCGATATCCTCTCGGGTTTGGTGGTTGAGTTTCCCAAACTTATAGTTTTGGGAGACTTCAATCTACCATCCCTGGGAGGTTCATCTGAGCTAGCTCGGGAGTTCATGGCTTCCATGACGGCCATGGACCTGACGCAAGTAATTTCAGAACCAACTCATGAGGGAGGCCACACCCTTGACCTGATTTTTTTTTATCTAGATGGTGGTTGGATGATCTTGGTGGGGGCTCTCCATTTATTATGCCCCTGTCATGGACCGATCATCATCTCCTGCGGCTGGTCTTCCGTTTTGCCACCCCCCGCCGTGGGGACACGGAACCAATTAGATGGTACCGCCCCAGACGCTTAATGGATCCTGATAGATTCCAAGCGGCGCTGGGGTCCCCACCTGCCTCCATTGCTCACAGCTCGGCGGATGCCTTAGTGGAAGCCTGGGAAAGGGCAGCCACTGAGGCACTTGACCGGATTGTACCCTTGCGGCCCCTGACCCGGCGCAGATCCCAGCGAGCTCCATGGTTCTCCGCGGAGCTCCGGGAGATGAAGCGTCGGAAACGGGGCCTAGAGAGCTGTTGGAGGTCTAGCCGATCCGAACCCGACCGGTTGCGGTTAAGAACCTATATTAGGTCTTATCTCGCAGCGATGAGGGTGGCGAGGTGTAATTACTTCTCCACCCTCATCGCGTCCGCAGATAATCGCCCGGCCACCCTGTTTAGGGTGACTCGCTCACTTCTCAATCAGGAGGTGAGGGAGGACCCCTTGCAGGGTCGTGCCGAGGAATTTAGTCAACATCTGTCGGATAAAATCGCTCGGATTCGGACCGGTTTGGACTCCAACTGGGCGGAGTCAGGCGATCAGGACACGGGCGGTCTTGTCAACGTTATCTGGGAAGAGTTTGACCCTGTGACCCCTGATGAAGTGGACAGGATTATGGGGAGGCTGAGCTCCTCCACATGTTTGTTGGACCCGTGCCCTTCCTGGCTGGTTTATGCAGCTAGGGAGAGGACACGAGGCTGGCTCCAGGCGGTTATATCTGCTTCCTTGAGTGAGGGCTATTTCCCCACCGTCTTGAAGGAGGCGGTGGTGAGACCTCTCCTCAAGAAGCCTGCCTTGGACCCAGCTGTTTTGAACAACTTTCGTCCAGTCTCCAACCTTCGCTTTCTTGCGAAGGTTGTTGAGAGTGTGGTGGCGCATCAGCTCCCTCTGGTCCTGGATGAAGCGGATTATCTGGACCCCTACCAATCGGGTTTCAGGCCCGGGTACAGCATGGAGACGGCATTGGTCGCTCTGGTGAATGATCTCTGGAGGGCCCGGGACAGGGGATATTCCTCTGTCCTAGTCCTATTAGACCTCTTGGCGGCTTTCGATACCATTGACCATGGTATCTTGCTGCGGCGTCTCAGGGGATTGGGAGTGGGAGGCACAGTTTTTCAGTGGTTCTCCTCCTATCTCCTGGGACGCTCGCAGTCGGTGTTGGCAGGGGGGCAGAGATTGGCCCCTAGGTCTCTCGTTTGTGGAGTTCCTCAGGGGTCGGTTCTCTCGCCTCTCCTGTTCAACATCTATATGAAACCACTGGGTGAGATCATTCGTGGTTTTGGAGTTGGGTATCATCAATATGCCGATGATACCCAACTTTTCTTTTCGACCCCAAACCACCCCAGTGATGCCCTCGCTGTGATGTCCCGTTGCCTGGAGGCGGTTCGGGTCTGGATGGGGAGGAACAGACTTCAACTCAACCCTGACAAGACTGAGTGGCTGTGCATTCCGGCATCCCGGGACATTCAAAATGTTCCATCTCTTTCTATGGGGGTGAGCTCTTACCCCCCGTGGATAGGGCTCGCAACTTGGGAGTCCTCCTAGATTCACGGCTTACCCTGGAAGATCATATAGTGGCCGTGACTAGGGGGGCTTTCGCCCAGGTTCGCCTGGTGCACCAGTTGCGGCCCTATCTGGACCGGGATGCCCTGTGCACGGTCACTCATGCGCTCGTGACCTCTCGCCTTGACTACTGTAATGCTCTCTACATGGGGCTTCCCTTGAAGACTACTCGGAGGCTCCAACTGGTACAGAATGCGGCCGCGAGAGTTGTCTTGGGAGTTTCCCGGTACTCCCATGTTACACCTTTGCTCCGCGAGCTGCATTGGTTACCAGTTGTCTTCCGGGTGAGGTTCAAGGTCTTGGTTATGATCTTTAAGTCCCTACATGGCATGGGTCCGGGTTACCTCGGGGACCACCTGCTGCCGGCGTCAACTCCCCTCCGCCCTGTGCGTTCCCACAGAGAGGGCCTCCTCAGGGTGCCTCCAGTCAGGGAATGCCGACTGGCGGCCCCCAGGGGGAGAGCCTTCTCTGTGGGTGCCCCGGCTTTGTGGAACCAACTGCCGGTGGAGCTCCAGATGGCATCAGACCTCCGAACTTTCCGTCGTGGCCTGAAGACCCATTTATTTGAATTAGCTGGTCTGGCCTGACAGGGGATTTGGGTTTTAAATTGTTGTTAGAATAGTATTATTGTTTTTAATTGGGCATTGATTTAATCTTTTTTTAACTTTTGTATTGTATTGTATTGTTATTTATATGCCCTGTGAACCGCCCTGAGTCCCTAGGGAGAAGGGCAGTATATAAATTAAATAAAACTAAACTAAACTAAACTACTGGCAGGCAGCAGAATTAGCCTGCAATACTGCACTTTAACCACTGCGCCACCATGGCTCAGTAGCTTGAACTGAAGAACTTGCAAACTATTCCCAAACAGGGTTTTCTCAAATCAGTTAAGAATCAGGTGTAGCTTAAACACTAAGTGCAAATTTGGCCTTGGTCTGGTCCAGCAAGGCTATCCTTGTGAGCTTTTCAGAAGAAGGTTCTTCATGTTACTTTATCAAAACCATAGGATGGTTAATACCAGCAAACATAAACGCAAGCTCTCACTTTCTTAATTTCAACTATGTTCCTTAAAACAGCTCTGGCATCTAACATCTGCTTAAGGCCTACCCATTGTACTGTTCTAAACAGCATTTGGATTCTCTTGCCCTTTTTCTCTAACAACTGGATAACACATTGTAAGAAAAGAACCTACTGTATTGCTCACAGCTATGCTTGTTTTCATGTATTTTTAAAACGGTGAACACAGAAAAGCATCTTTCTGATTAATTGCCTTTTGCCAGGCTGCAGTGCTTCATTCTGCAGCACGACAAAGCAAACTCTTAAATGTTTAGATAAGTGCGCTGTAAATTGCTGTGCCCTCTGCTCAGCAAATTGAGTGGAATCTGTAGAGGAAGGGCCTTTGCAGTTAGAAATAGATAAGTACACAATCTCCTGAAAGGACTAAACACAAAAAGCTTGAAAAGCACTTTCTGGCAAGTCAGGTTCCTGCCAAGTTAACAAAGGATAACTATCAGCCTCACATCCTTTCCAGCCTTAGCCTACAGTTTCAAGTTGGACTTGCAAAGCTTTGAAAGCTGAAGGCCTGGAAATGCCTGCCTTTTGTTCCATATTGGAAATCTTTTCTTAGGTATGTTTTTGAGCAGATAGTTGTATTTAGCTTGGGGAAGTGAAGTGGTGATGTTCTCATTTGAATACCCCTGATCATTTATAAATTAGAAATATTATCTAATAACTAGGCCGGGCCTTTTGCTCAACACCATATTATATTATACTATACTATACATAAATTCCATTACTTTGTCCCGGCCTCCTCAATCAGGCAGGTGAAGGATGTTGCAGATCCCATCAGTTAAAGCAGGGGTCCCCAACCCCCAGTACGTGGACCAGTACCAGGCCGCGGCATGCCAGCAACTGGTCTGCACAAACAAGCAAAGCCCCATCCGTGGGATGCAGACAGCACACAAAACCATGCACCCTCCGGTCCGCAGAAAAACCACTCTCCATGGAAATCCCTGGTGCTCAAAAGGTTGGGGATCTTTGAGTTAAAGAACTCTGAGTGGTGGGCTCCAGGGAGAGGCCCTGCTTTGCCATTGCCCCCACCCTTTGGAACAGTCTCCCCCTGGAGGTGAGGCAGCCCCCACCTTCCTGGCCTTGCAGAAAGGTGTGGCAACGAGGCTCTGCAGCATCTCATGGGGAGCCCAGAGGAACATGACATAGTGGGGCTGGCTAGTGCCCTGAAAGCCATCCCTTCACTGTTTAACTAATTTTAATAGTGTTTAAATCATCCTTACCTCTTTCTACATTTTTAACTTTTATATATACTTTTTTATATTTTAACTTTTTACTGTACAACACCCAGATTCCCTCTTTGAAGGAGATGAAGAGTTCAAAAATGTAAACAAAGAAAGTGTAATGTAAGGTACTTGCAGGGCAAGAACGGAAGAAAATCCTCTAAGAGACCAGTCCTTAATTCTGTTCATATGTAACTTCTGAAATTTGCTTCAATGTGGTATAGAAACAGCACCCTTGGATGCTTCAAAAGACAAATAGTTGAAGTTGGGATTATTAATGAGTGCTCCATCATGAGACTTAGGTTTATAAGTATAAAATATTAAAGTTGTTTTTTCCCCTCTCATTTTGTGTTTGCTTTTAGTTTGTATGTTTAATTTGTTTGGAGTTACCTCTTTTCTAATTTTTTAAGATATTTTCAAAGCTTAAATATTATTTTGTTAATTGTGAACACACACACACAAAGAGAGAGAGAGAGAGAAAGGGAGAGGGGGAGAGAGAGATTTAAAAAAATAAAATCAAATTTAAAAAATCAGAAAGTTGGGTTCCAGATCTTAGTAGCATTCAGGAAGAGGATGGCCAAATACCATGACAGCTTAATTGTACCTCAGCACAACTGTTGAATCATTTAAGAGTTGCTTCCCCCCACTGCTTTCCTGTTGTATGATAAATAAGAACTAAACAATGGCATTTGGGAGGAGTTGGAAGTAGAACTACAGAAATACAATATTCTTTTTCTTACTATGCAGCAGAAATGGGAAGCTGCTTTTTGACAGTCAGAAGAGTGGAAAGGGGCATCAGTTAGCCCATAAACTGGTCAGCAACTTTGGAGGATCTTCCCCCCACCAATCTAGGGACTCACTCATAGTGCACATTGAAAACAGATGGCTGACACTCCTTGAAAAAAAAAGTCTAATGATAGTCTTTTTTGTTCCTTAAAAGTATTTTTAATCTTGGATGCATGTTGAAAAGTCCATACATAATATTCATTTTCAAGCATTCCGTTCTCACAGCAATATCTTCTTATTGTGAATGGACCTAAGTCACAGAACATATGATACATGCTCCAACCTGTTTTCCTGACACTACTATATCTTACTGAAATTCTCTTTTCGTGATCTTTAACTGGATGAAACAGTGCATAATAGGGCAACAATTTTGAACCAAGGTTCCTCAAATGTACTAAGTTACAGAATGTGTCCAAAGTCCAGGACTCATGACTCCCAAGGGAATGAGATTTGAAAATATTGTGGCTGCTCCAGTGCTTCTGTTTGCTGCTGCAGTCACAAGATCTTCTTTTTCAATGTTCTGTGACAGTTTCCCAGCCAGTCTCACAATCCTTTGCTTCCTCCCTGACCCAGCAGCAGTCAATAACCTGCCTGCTGAAAGAGAAATGAAGGGGGAAGGAAGGGAGGGAAGGGAAGTAACCTGAGAAAGAAAGGAACACACACACACACACACACACACACACACCCACCCTTCCCGGCCTGTGCCACAAGCAATCTCAGTGGAGAAGCCAGAAAAAAGTCACACCTACTCCCACTGCTTTTTTGCCCACCTGTGGCCAGGAAGGAAATATCTTGAAATGATGCCCCAATGGGGCAGGGGAAAGGGTTGTCTAATTTTCCCCCTAAATGCATTTAGAATAATATTTTAGAAAGCCACTGTTTTTATCCTCGATTTAGTGCAAGGTGTAGTTCTATAAATTTCACATTGGGATGCTATTCAGGGAAAATACAAGTTTATCTGTAAGAGTGGAAAATCCAGGTGAATAAGAGTTGATTCTGTAATAAAATATTCTATAAATTCTGAAACTGACGAGAGAATAGAGGAAGGGTCACTTGTAAACTCTGCTTCCCCAAAGAACCTGGTAGAAGAGAAAGGATCAGTTGTACGAAAACCAGCTACACATCTATGCTAAATGTATGCTTTAGTCGGGAAACTGACTGAAATAAACCCAGCTGCAATTAGAGCCTGCTAGCAACTCCTATTTCTCCTGCAGCTGCAAGATGCTCACTTTACAATTAGTGGACTTTGCCCCAGATTCTTTTTCAGGCGCTTATTAAGTACCAACTGCATTTTGCAAAACTATCACTTCCACAGTGACACACACACACATACACACAAAAGAAACTTTTGTGAGAGCTAAGGCACTTAGAACAATCATTCCTTTAAAACAGAATGATTCTCAACTGAGAATAGGCAAGGATATGTGGCCTGTCATTTCCAAGCTGAGTATTGTGAAACATGCTCGTGGATAAGGCTACAAAAGCAAACAGAAATAAAACAGATATTATTTCCTCACCTCCACCACCCTCCCCTGCTCCCCCCTCCCAACCTTCCAGCCGTAACTACTAATTGTTTTATGAAGGCGATCCTGGAAAAAGATCAAAACAGGAAAAGGCAGACAAGATCAGTTGACTTTTCTTTCCCTATTATCATCAATTGGCCTTGAGGCAGGATATACTGTAGGCTCATTTAAAAGGAAAATACAAGTATTTATTTTATTTCTAAATAAAGGAGGGCAACTCACCTTGGTGATACTGAAAAGCTAACCAAATTGGATGAGAGACAAGAAATTGCAGAACTGTAGTATTAGCCCTCCTGGCTAAACCAGACAGGGAACACAACTAGACAATCTAACTCTATTGTATGGCTACATTAGCTTGAAGGTACAAGCTTCCCATGGCCACTTTTTACTGCTTAATGATCCTAAGATTCTTTCTTTGACCATTAAGCCACTGAGGGCTCCTGCCTGTCTTCTCTGATTGTTTTCTAGGCAGCATCTCTTCCTTTCATCCCCCAAGATCATGGGTGTCAAACTTGATCACATCATGTGAGGTATCGTGACATTTTTGCCTTTGTGGAGCTGGGATGGGCATGGCCTGTGTGTGATGCAACTGGCCCGTGGGTCACCAGTTTGACCCCCCCTGCCCAAGATCATCCACACATTCTATTACATATAGGCTAGACTGAGAATTTGAAAAAAAAATCCAAGTAGAAAGCAATGGCAAGCCTTCTTGCAATGGTAAGAAAATAACATGGATGATGATATCAAAATAGAAGTCTTTATTTGGCCAAGTGTGATTAGACACACAAGGAATTTGTCTCCTGTGCAGAAACTCTCAATGTACATGTAGATGTCCACACATTCTTGGTAAGGTTAATTTTAAGAAGTCCTTTAGATGGAATGACATATTTTTCCATACAAACATATTTTTCAAGACAAAGAATACTGGTATTGTGCACTCAAATATCTGATCTCCAGTTATTAATGTATTTGGGTGTTTTATCTTAGCACAAGGAAAAAATGTGGATCTACTTCCACAACATAATTCATACTTCATGGTCCTCTGGGCACTTATCCAGCCAAAGTTAAGTGCCTTTCAGTCCAATTAATTTTGGTCGCATAAATTTGAAAACATGTTTCTTCCAAATCAATATTATTTTTAAAATGTTCTATCTTTTCTGGATGATGTCCTGAAGTTGGCAGGGCACTTAAAATTGTAGACCCAATACTATCATTGTAGGCCCCATGCCTGTTTCATCTTGGTGTTCAGAATAGCTCGAGTAAGACAGCCAAAAGAAAATCTATAAATTTATTAATTTGTAGCCATCCCACCACAGTCGCCGGTAATTTTGATTGCTATTCCCATGATGAACTCAGGCTCCAGGAGGCACTTAACAAATGACCTACATTAAGTTGGTGTCCCTACCTGGGATCGTATTTGGACTTCAGCCAGGTAGCCATTATATCACTGAACATTTAAGGAAAATGAATCACCTAGGCTACCTTTTTGTGCCGTAAATCTTTTAAAAGGCATCAGGAAAGTTGTCTCAGAAAAAAAAGCAAAGAAAGTTAAGTTGTCGCCCTGAAGCTAAGCGAACAAAGTGTTCTTTCCACCATCTTTTGAAAAGGAAAAAAAAAGACTTGTGTAACAAGGGCATAATCTGTAAATATTTCTGGATGATGCTGAATTATGCTGACTTTGTATTGTGCAACTCTACCCTCTGATGATAAACAGCCATGCATCACAGCTTTGTGCTCTGCTTGCCACAGGCACAATACTGCTAAATTAATAGTTAATTCAGAGAAGTTGACTATTATATTACCTTTGGAATTAGAAAATGAAAACCTTGCTGTCATCTGCCTTGAAGGAGAATAATGCAGTCTCCCAATGGATGATGATGAAATAGTATCTTGGAATCATTCCCATTAAAATCTGGGCACTTGCTTCCAAAGTAAATGTGCATTTCATATATGCCACCCAGCGTCCTTGTAGGACAAAGGGTGGGGATGGCATATAAATCTTTCTACATGTGTATGCATAAAAATAAATAAATATGCTGCCTATTCCTACCATATGTTTTTGTGTGTGCATAATTTCCTTATGTAGAAGCAATTTGTAGTTTGCATAATTAGCATTTAAATATGATAGTGTAGGTTTTTTTTGAAGGTGCAGGTTTAAAGACAGAATGAATGAATAAAAAATGAACACTCTTAGAAAATCCCATCACTTAGAATTAAATGCATATTCTATTTTATTTATGTAAAGCCTCAACAAAAATGTCTGCCATATACGGGTCATTATTATGATGGTTTCTGACTAAGTCAACATTCAAAATTTGGCTTGACAGATATTTTTTTTAAAAAAAAATTAGTAAAATGAAACTAACCAGCATGGCTTAATTTACCATATATGTTTATGAGAGAGGGCTAGTTTGGTGAAGTGGTTATTGTTATGTAGCGGGTTCTTCACGCGGGAAAGGAGACGAAGCAAGTGAGTTCAACAAAGCTCATGGTTTATTGCTTGCAGGATCTGAACTGGGAATTGGGCTGCAACTAGCAGCAATTTATAGCCTAGCCCCTAGGTGGCAGCCAATAGGTTTAAAACAACCACTGCCACCTAAGGACAGCCAATAGCAGCACTGGAGACCTGGAGTCTGGGTTGCTGGAGAGTCGTTAGCTGCTCCAACTAACCATGTGGTATTACAATTGAGCCCAATACATAACAGTTATGATGCTGGAGGAGAAACAAACTGACCATGGGCCAGCCATTCACAATCTAACTTACCTCACAGGGTAGATATTGTGAAGAAAATAAGGGGAAATGCTATGCAGGCCACCTTGAATGTATATATGTAAATATATACATAGGAATAGAAATCTAAAAAAATAATGTCTGAATTGCAGGGATTGCATTTATTCAAAAAACAAAACAAATCTCAACTTGTTAAACAAGAGTTGGTAACTGGAAAACACCCACTGACTCTCCTGTACAGCCACTAATTCTCTTGTAGCCCAAGAGAAGGGATTTTACTGCAATGCTGGAGTTCAGTACAGGAAGAAATCCAGATCACTGGTCCATCTAAAACAAATCCTTTGAGGGTTTTTTTTTTAATATACAGTATATACAGCATTTGGTCTCAACATGCAAACACGACTTCCCCTATTGATCCATGGTGAGGCTGGCTCTTGTATTTCCATTCTGATGAGCTTTATACTCCCATACTGGAAGCCAAGCATCATTTTAGGATTATATCCACAAGCAAATGCTACCGAAGCATCGAAAGAACAATGCTCTTGGCTTCGTTTCTTCCAGAATCCTACATCTCCCTGAGTTGTCCGAGAGATACCAGAATATTTGAGGGTCCAATCTGAGTCAGTCACCAGGACCAGAGGTTTACTCTTCCAAGCTTTTGGACTCGTGCTGGAGCCCATCCTCAGGGAACTTCTTAATTCATTTATTTACTTTATTTATTTATTTAACCCCACCTTTATTATTTCTGTAAATAACTCAAGGCAGTGAACCTATCTAATTCTCCTTCCTCTTCCTGTTTCCCCCATAACAGCAACCCTGTGAGGTGAGATAGGCTGGGAAAGAATGACTGGCCCAAAATCCCCCAGCTGGAATTCCTGCCCGAGCAGGACCTTAACCACTAGACCACGCTACACTCCATACACCAAAGTGGGAAAGTGCTACTCAGGGGAGAGGCAGTCAGTAACGGGCTATTATTTACCGCTCAGAGTGTGCGGTAAAGCGCTATGGATCAGTATAAAGTCTAAGTGCTATTGCTATTACTCTTCTTCCCTTTTCAGAAAAAGAGCTGGTGAAATGATAACGCGAGGGAGCCCGGCCTACCAGAGGATATTAACACCTCGGCAGAACTGACATCTTCTATATGTGTAGTCAACAAAAATGAAAAAAAAAATAACTTTCTAGACCTAGCCATGCACGTCCAGTACGCAGCTGAGCTCCTTCTCCTAAAATGTCCACACATTAAGTGAATAAAACAGATTGTGATTTTATTTTATGGAAATAAAATGCAGACACAGCTTCCCAAATAATTTGATTTCCCTGTCCCATTCTTCAACTTCAGAATGCTCTGCATTTTTTTTAGTATCATCCCTATGTTTGTTTGTTTTACTGTGTCCAGAGTAGCCAAGATTTAGATCACTTTTGATTTGCTTTCTTAATAAGACTTGAACGTACCAAAAGAGTTTTCAGATATTGGAGACATAACTTGCTCTAGGCTGAAGAGTTAAGGACTTCTGCCAACACTTAAGCTTTGCCGATAAATCACACGTGGCAGGTTATATAATAGGCTTGGGCTTTATATACTGTATCTGTAGGACAGCGGCATGTAAAAATGCTTCAATCTGAAGAAATTTCACATTGGCCCAGGGCTGTAGTTTTATAGAGCAGTCTAGGCAAAGTGAATTCAGTAGCTAATCATATAAGCCTCTATGGCAAGTTTTTGTTTTCATTAAGTTGTGGTTATCCACCATCTCATCTTTTTTTTCTTTTTCTTTTTCTTTTTTTTTAAAAAGGAAATTGAAAATTGAAAGCCTCTGAAAAAAACTTGGGGGAAAAAATGATTACCTACCTGCGGAAAATCACACCAGGTTATATAAGGTTATTGCAGGTAAGATATTTTTATTTCTCTCCCCACTTTCGCCTTTGCTTACACTTCTGTAGGGCTACTGTTTGGGTCAGCCAGCAAAAGAATATTAAATTTGGTACAGTCAGTTTTCCTGCCATCAGTGGGAGTCTAATTAAATTTATAGGGAGATGCCTTGGTTAGCAATCTGGATAACTGGCATCATTCTACATTGCCCAGAGCAAAAAGTGTGCATTTTGTTATTGTGTTTTCAGATTTTTTTAAAAAAATAAAACAATCTTTCTTCTGTGTTTGTTAATTACAAACATTTATTTAGGCTGAATCCAATACCTAAATAAACCCCCATTATATTTAACAGGAAGAACTATTTCTAAGTACAAGAACATATATCAAGAACGTATATTTGAGCGGGCCACGAACAAGAAGTATATATCGGAGGTGGTGACCCTTTGAGAGCTGTATGCAACGAAATTTCATTTTGATGTATGCCGATTGGTGTACATTCAAAGTGACAATAAAGTTATCATTATCATTAGCTATTTGCAGATATCCAGGAACACAATGCTGCACCATTAGAATGTGAAGGAAATGTAAATAATGTAATTATGGTGAGGTGCCTAAATTATTAAGAGAGCCAAGTAGTAAAATATTCCTGTATTAATGGAGTAGGATTTGAATATTTAAAATATCTACGCAAAAAAATCACAGACTCATAGAAAACCTTTGATTTTTCTAGCTTTCCCACAGATAGGATTCTACAACAATACAGTACATAAGAATATAATAAGTGCAGGAACAATTTGAATGAAGCAGCTTTTGCTGTGATTCACTACATTTGATGGCCTTTAGAGCACCTACCATTTTCATAATCAGGAAATCCCAGAGGTGCCCGTGGATGAGGGGATCGTATGCTCAAAATGGCAGAGCGTTGGTTTCTTTGGCAACCTAATACCGAATGACTATCTGGTTACCTTACCCGCCTCCACAACTGGAATTCTCACATTGTAGTCCCTGCTCTGCATGTCTGTGTGAATTTCTGTTCATAATACTTTAAAGCATCAGTGACATTCACCAAGGCTACAGCCATAGACATTCCTCCCTTATGCTTACTCACAATAATCAGAATGAAATGGAGTAAAGACTCTTCATAAGAAGCCTTTCCCAGTGCCAATCAGCAATGGGGACATCTTCCAGTTGGGTCCAGTGGTGAAGGTGCTGGCCTAAAGACCAGGAGTCTGGGAGTTCTAGTCCTGCCTTAGGCATGAAACCCGCTTGGGGGGGTGTCTTTCGGCCAATCATTCTCTGTCAGTCCACCCACCGCACAGGGTTGTTGTTGCAGGGAAAAATAGGAAGGAGTGTTAGGTGTGTTTGTCGCCTTGAGTCATAAAATAACAAAAGCAGGATAAAAATCTAATAAGTAAATGAAGCAATAACTCTTAGTGACAGTGGCAATTCAACCCAGCTTCTCATTTGGAAAATCAGAATAAAGCCCATATTCCCTAACTTTCATGACTACAACATATGGGATTGGGATTTTCTCTTTCTTTTTTCTTTTAAAAAAGGATGCTGACCCTAAACTGTGGCAGGGCTTTCTTGTTCGATGCTATAAGGCCACTCTTTAAATTAGACTCAAGTCACAAGCCAGCTGTTCTGCTCTAACCACTGAAGATAGGTGGGGTGGGGCACATGTAGACCAGGATCTCTGAAAACTAAATGGGACGAATTTGGGAAGATGGGGTTTGGGAAAACCAGTGAAGCAAATTCTCTCAGCTGGGAACTGAGGTAGGACTGAGCATGCTGAGTAGCCATGGAATATGACATCTTAATTAGAAAAAATAATTTGAAAATCAGAGGGAAGAAGTGGATATTGGAGGGCCCTGTGGCAGGAATTCCCATGCAGATGGTTAGGAGACTCCAATAAAGGAGAATATTTATAGCTCAGGGTTGAAATGAGGGGTCCTTGGTGCTCTCTGATGTTTTCTTGTCTGACATTTCATTAACCAAATTAGCCAACATCGTCAGTGATAGTGAAATATCTGCAAGAACAACTCCAAGCTCAGAGAGCACCAAGGCTAGGAGGCGGGACTGTCTTCCTGCAAAGGCCCTTTGGGTATTCCAGGTAGTAATCTGTTAGCTGTCAACGCTGCAAACATTGGGTGTTTTTGCTCTGACAATATAAGAGGCAGCCTTTTTCTTTAAACTGTTTTGCTCTGAATAAAATGAAGCTGGGGAAAGGAGAATGCTAACTTGGTGGTTTAAATAAGATAAGGAATGGCCCGCTAGATAACAGAAGTGAAGCTTGCATTTTAAGCTAATTGGAGAATGTGATTTATGATGTTTAAATTAAGGGAGGGAATTGTGTTTGATACAATGTGTTCAGGGGAGGAGAATTCAGATTTTGACATCCATCCGTGAGTGTCGATGCTTCGTTCTCATTATTATAGACTTTTTAGAATAAACAATGCCTGAATGTTCTTTGAACTGTCTCTTTAGTTGGAACCATGCCGTTAGCTTTGTCTTCTCTCATCTGAATGCTTCAACGGGGAATTTGCTTTACCTTCTTGCAGACTCAAGCGGCTGGGAAGTTAGCCATCAACCCTGTGGACACGCTGATGCATCAGGCGGCCCTGTTCCTGGGTTTGTTCGGGACCAGCATCTCTACCTACAGCTTAATTCAGCTGTCTCAGAAAAAGAGGAAACCTGTGGGGTTTTAATCAGATTTTGCATCTCAAGCCAAAGGGCTAAGCCTGAGGAGCACCCATCGATTTTTTCACTGTCACATTCAGAGGCAACTCCACTGGCTGAAAGGTGTGCAGAGAGTCATCCTCTGCGCTGAATACAAATCTTCTCATTTTGTATTCCACAGTATTTCTTGGAAGGTGAAAGAAGAACCTCAATTATTTCCCTCCTCAGGAAAACAAACTTACAAAAGAAGAAGAGCTAGAAGAAGGAAGGAGGGGGAGGCGTTACATTTTATGGCAAGATGGACTTCCTAGGAGAAGCGATGGATTCTTTTTGCTGAACTTAATACACACAGAAAGATGTCGGTGTATACACAGATCAGTTAAAATCTTGAGCTAGAGCAGACAGACAGATTGCCAAGTAGAACTGCTTTGTTATTACGGGTAGTCCTCAACTTGCGACCACAGCTGAGCCCGAAATTTCTGTGCTGAAGTGAGACATTTGTTAAGTGAATTTTGTCCCATTTTACAAGCTGTCTTGTCTTAGTTGTTCAGTGAATCACTGCAGATGATAAGTTAGTAACCCGGTTGTTAAGTGAATCTGGCTTCCCCATTGAGTTTGCTTGTCAGAAGGTCGCAAAAAGTGATCACATGATCTTGGGACACAGCAAAGGTCATAAATATAAACCAGTTGCCAAACATCTGAATTTTGATTACATGACCGTAGGGATGCTGGAAAGGTCAAAACTGTGAAAAACGGTCACTTTTCTCAATGCCATTGTAACTCTGAAAGGTCACTAAACAAACAGTTACAAGTTGAGGAGTGCCTGTACATCATCAAATCATTTTGGGCAGAAAGATTAATGGAGCAAAAGGGGAGCAACTGAAAGTCTGAGGACAAATAAGAATCCCTTCCTCTATGCACATGAACTGATTGCCATCATTTGGCACCACCATTTCAGCTGCAGACCTAGACCTAAGGTGCCAGAGGGAAGTGAAATGGCTGGATGCGTGTGCAACACTGCACACAAGATAGGCCGTATCTTAACAGGCAGTTCTATGCAAATGGACGGTTGGCTCTGTGCTTTGATGGGCAGGGATGGCAGGGATGTAACTTGGGGCTTGCTGCTTTTAATGCCCTCTCTGTTGTGTAGTCATATAGATAATAGTTCTCAGACATAGAGCAGAGCCAGTGCTACATCATTTTGTGACAGCTAAAATCATAGGGTTGACCAAGCCTTAGAAGTCATTCTAGTCCACCCCCTTCTGTTACCCTTTGAAGTAGTACAGACGGGAAATCAAAAGTACTTGGTTTTGTAATAGCACTACCTTTATTGTAAATCTATTGTAAATCTCGCAAGTCTGAAAGTACTTCTCCCTCCCCTGCCTTTACTTTCAAAGAACTAGGAAGGGTCACTTCTGAGATGCTTTCTCCAGCCCCATCCCTCCTTTGGACTGAGATTGCTCTTATCAGATCGCTGTGTAGGCTGTGGCTCTTCCTCCTGTCTCCCAAGGTTATTCTCACATCTTCAGGATCCACGAGTGCATCTCTAACAGGTGGCCATCCAGCCTGTTACCCTACAAAAAGAGTCTTCTGTGAACACAAACAGAGGTGTGGAAGATGAGACTGAACCTATTTGGAGATTATTGTAACTGAACGTTGTATGATGGGGTTGCTACTTTAGAAGAAAGAGAGCAACATATTACATGGATCACTATCCTTTGAGGTAATCTGCAGATCCAACCTTCAGTCAATATCTTCAGTCAATGAGTCTTGAATCAATGAGAAACTGAATAGCTCTTTCTATGCATCCCATTTACTGCAATATGAAACAAAGCAGGAGAGCAACCAGATACCATGTGCAAATATTGGTTCATCATAAGGTTTCTTTCAAAAAAGTGTGACTGTGTTTTGTACTCATTATTATAATTTCTTTGTTAATGGTATGCATTATTTCCTTTATAAACAGCACTTATGTTCAACCACTCTGGAACATTGTACATCTTTTTCTTGTTTTTTTTAAAAAAACAGGATTGCCTAATGCATTATTATAAATCATAAATAGGTTTGATTGACATTATACCCTGCTCTATTTTTTTTCTTCATGTCTTACCATAATTGTGAGGACTTGGAGAAATTAGAAAATTGGTTTTTAAGAGATATTTCTCAAAGAAAATATTCAATGCATTAAATTTAATTCCCCATCCAAGTCCAAGGTTTATCATGTTTAATACTTTGCCAAATAATCCTTTATTCAACCAACATTCTCAGGGAAGTTAGCAAGCTTTAAATTAATCTTCCAAGGATATTGGAATGCTTTAAAATGGAAAATAATGCATCTTGTTATATGAGACAGAATATTATTATTCCTTAAACAAATGTACATGGTTTATTACAAATTGGATTCAGAGTCTTATGGGTGATTTAGGCCAATGTCCAGCCGCTATTTAGTGTTGGGATCCAAATGCAAGCATTTCCGACAGATGGCTGCTTGGTTTCCATTTGAACATATCAATTCCTCTGGGTCATCAGCTCCACTATAGAACATTTTTGGGAAGTTTTCACTAAAATTCAAGCAAGACCTGCCTTCTTATATAACTTATTATTATTATTATTATTATTATTATTATTATTGTTGTTATTGTTATTGTTATTGTTATTGTTATTGTTATTATTATTATTTGTATACCGCCCTTCTCCCAAATTTGAACTTGAATTTGAACTTGAATAACTTGAATTCCTTACTTTGTCTCCTGCATCCTGGATTTAGGAATGATCAGATCTTACCTTGTGTCAGGGCTTATTTAACATACATTTTAGTGGTGCAAAAGTGAAGATTTTAAAAAGCCATGAAATGTCATTTCTTATTTAGAAGAGAGACACATTTTCTACAGGTGAAGCAGATCCTGCAGTTCATCTGCTTCCAAGCCTCAGAGGCAATCACAGTAATATTTCATCATGTGACAGGTTGACTTGTGTGAATGTGTGCTTGTTTCACTTGGTGAAAGTTCTAATCCTTTGGGACAAAGTTTCTGATTACAAAGTAGGCCAGATATTTTGACTGCAGCATGATAGGTGCATAATTAAATCTGCTAAGGATACTGATTAACAGCATTGTTTATGATTATAGCTTTAAAATTATTCTGACTCTATATTCGGCAAGGGACTTACGGAGATGGAGGCACATTTCACTTCCTCAAAATCAGCCCAGAGTTAGGCCCACATATAAATGCTCTAACAAAGTGTTTCTCAAGTTTGGCAACTTGAAGATGTGTGGACTTCAACACCCAGGAGTCCACACATCTTCAAGTTGCCAAGGCTGAAAAACACTGCTCTGACATGATAGCAGCTTATCCATATTTCTCCAAACACAGGTTCTTATAATGTACTTTATACCATAAGTCCTTGTTAGCTATAATAATTAGGACCGGCAACTTGGTCTTTAAGTGAAGCAGCCACAAAGTGAAACCACGACTCCACTTACGCTCTTACTTAGGAGTCCTTTGCTTTACAGACCTGTGAAGATCATAAATGTGAGAATTGGTTACAAAGTTACCTTTTCATCACTGTCACACAGCAAATAGTCAGTCACTAAGTGACATATCTCTACTCTCCATAGAGAGCAAGACATGGAATGAAGAGCAGATCTGGGACAATCCCATGCAAGCAGAGGATATGCCTTGTGGTGGAGGGCCAGGATGAAACCTCTCCTTCTGAGCTCAGCTTAGCAATAGCACGTAGGCTTGTATACCTCTTCAGTGCTTTACAGTCCTCTCTAAGCAGTTTAAAGAGTCAACATATTACCCCCAACAATCTGGGTCCTCATTTTACCAACCTCAGATGGATGGAAGGCTGAGTCAACCTTGAGCTGGTCAGGATCGAACTCAAGGCTGTGGGCAGAATTAGCCTGTAATACTGCATTCTAACCACTGTGCCATCAGATTGCTCACATAGAGAAGGATTACAATATTACCTAAGATCTTTAGAAATCAAAACCTATATCTCTAAATTTGATGGACCACCTTGTTCCTGATCACATCTCCTCATGTTGTGGGTACCATCGGCTAAGGAGTTCCAGCCGATGGGACCCAAATGATATGCTTTTTCTGCTTTGCCTCCTGCCCTCTGGAACATCATTCCCCCCTAAGCTGAGGTTAGCCCCATCTCTGTTAGCCTTCGGAAGGCCCAGAGAACATGGTTCTTCCAGTAACATTGAAGAATCCCATGGGGAACTTTGATTATTACTATACTGTGTTTAGATGGATGCTTTTTTCTAGCAATCCTGCTTTTTTTTAAGTGTTGCAATAGTTAGGACATTATTTTTAATTGTTGGTTGTACACCACCTAGAATCACATTCAGTAAGATAGACTGCTGTATAAATTTGTTAAATAAATAATTTAATTTAATGAGGAGGTCTTTACTTCCGGTCTAATTCGAGCTAACTAGAAATACTTTTACTTCCAACACCCTCTTCCTTTTAACATATGTTACTTAACTTGCACAAGTCTGAAATCCTTGGTAATGCATCAATAACATAACACAAAGTACTGGTCCTGCTGATCCATGCTTGGGAGGTTTACAGCAATTAACTGAACATGTTGATATTTCCCAGAGATACATTTAGATGGGCACAAAGTTTGCAGATTTATTGAAGTTCTATTGCAGGAGATTTATTTATTTGTGTGCTGCTAATCTGGTTTAGAGGTGACTCCGTTCCAGGGCCTTGACACTTCCATAGAAAACTCTGCTGAGTTCCGGACAAATTGTTTTACAGCAGTACTGCATAGAGCAAATGGCCGCTGCATTTATTTCCTGATTGTCCCAAAGGCCAAATATTGGATTTACTTGAATAGAAGATTATTTAATCAAATAGTTTAAGCTAAAATGGGAATGTCACCCTAGATTTGGTTGAATACATATAATAGGGGCACAATAACCTCCCTTTAGGCGATCAAACCGGTCAGTCCTAGAGGAGATCAACCCTGACTGCTCTTTAGAAGGCCAGATCCTGAAGCTAAAACTCAAATACTTTGGCCACCTAATGAGAAGGAAGGACTCACTGGAGAAGAGCCTAATGCTGGGAAAGATTGAGGGCAATAGAAGAAGGGGACGACAGAGAATGAGGTGGCTGGATGGAGTCACTGAAGCAGTAGGCGTGAGCTTAAATGGACTCCAGAAGATGGTAGAGGACAGGAAGGCCTGGAGGAACGTTGTCCATAGGGTCGCGATGGGTCGGACACGACTTCGCAACTAACAACAACAAAAAACCTCCCTTTTGATAAATTCTAGATTTATATGCAGGGTGCATTCTCTCTCTCATGACGAAGGACATGACCCTGCAAATGATCTAAAGTTGTGTTGAATTGAGGTTAAAAAAGCACTGAAAGGCTGATATTTATTAGTCTCTGGGAATGAATGTTACTGTTGTAAATGCTCTCATAATTCATATCGTCTGGAACAGGCTGGATTTTGCTGGCATCACTGTTTTTCAACTTTCTTGCACTGTCTCTGAAATGACTGACTGAGAACCTCTGCTTTAGAGGAATATTATACTCGAAGTTGAGGATATTTCGCATCACCATTGAAGAATCAGTATGGCTTGTAAAAATTTCACTTGTGATAGTCCTCTGGACTGCTTTAGCTGTACTGCTTCCATCCAGTTTATTGAAATACTTCACCATTTAGGAGTAGAAAATTTTTATAGCTTTTTCTTTCCTATTGTGAATCTGCACCTTTTACTGGTGTTATGGACTGAGGAGTGAAAAGCTAAGGAGCAAAACAGGAAGAAGCAGCAAAACAATGCATTATTTTTTTTTAAAAAAAGGGAAAAGAGCATGCCTTTCACTTCCTCTCATAGATATTGCTCAGAAAATGGAACCACCAACCAAACCAAGCTAAAATTTAGCTTAATCAAATGACATTTTAATAAAGCTCATATTCTAACCACCAGACAAAAGACTACAAATGTTTACTGCAAAAAGTAAAGTTAAAATTGGATTTTGATACAGTAGTCCTGTCCTTCCTTGCTGCCAGATGATAATCGTGGAAATTTGCAGCTGAAATCTGGTAACCTTAGGATGAGTGTTTAACTGGACATCGTAAAAGGGAACACGATTTTAATTAGGATTGTCACAAGTAGTTGTACTGATTTCCTTCTTAAGACTTGGCACCTGGCTGTAATTGCTTCAGAATTAATAGAATGTGTGTTATCTAATCCCTCAATGTGATTGTTACAAGCATCTTATCACAAAGAAGCCAAAATTATAGACTTTGGAAGTCTGCCTATATTATTTTAAGACAGATCCATGGTATGTATCTCCCCATCACCACTACCACCAAAAAGTATTATTTTATGTTTGTCCAAAGCAAAATCATGTGTTTTTTGTATTTGTGTGGATTTTTATTTACTCGTGTTTCCCTGAAAATAAGACTGGGTCTTACTTGTTTGTTTGTTTGCCTCCAAAAGAGGCACCAGGTCTTATTTTCGGGGTGGTGGTGGTTTTTCCACTCACCTCTGGCACTGACAGACTCACCCAGCTGATCCACTTCTGTGGCCAAAGGAGCAGCTTCATTCTGCAACTGAGAATGGAGCTCAGGCCTGCATTTCACAGTCAAGCCTTTCCGGAAGGCATCTGCAGCTGAATTTTCAGCTGCAGAGGCCTTGCAGAACCGAGCTGTGGATTGAATCCATAGCTTGGGTCTCGGCTGCAGTGGCCTTCTGGAAAAGCCTTTGACTGCAAAATGCAGGCCTGGGAACGCTCTAGAAGAAGTGGGCTGGGGAGGAGAGGCCTGGCTGCAAGATAGGTGGGTGCGGGATGCATTGGGAAGCTCCACCGCCTCACCCCTGCCTTAGCTTGATCTTTAGGCGTGCGCCTCGCCCCAAAACTAGCACTTATTTTGGGGGTAGGGCTTACTTTCGGGAAAACAGGGTATATGTAGTTTATTCTGAAGAATTAATATCTTATTTTTCTTAAAAACAGAAAAAATGCGTAATTTAAAGCAATAATACTATCAAACCAATAAATGTTAAAAACAGAGCAAAATAAAAATACCGTATTTTCCGGCATATAAGACTACTTTTTAACCCATGAAAATCTTCTCAAAAGTCAGGGGTCGTCTTATACGCCGAGTGCTGAAAATTTAGGGACAGGGCTGGCTGGAAAACCTGGAGCGGATCTCCCATTTAGTCTGCGCAGGGAAAGCAGGACCAATTGGAGAAGAAGCTGCAGTCTGTGATTTTTTACAGGCTGAGGTCTGGGCGTCTTTCCTTCTAAAGTTGAAGAGCAGCTGTAGTATATCCCAACTTGAAAGGCAGGTGGGGAAGGCAGTAGCCAGAGCAGCGGCTTAGCTCTAAGGACACATTTGACTCAGGAACTGGGCGGGCTGGCTGGAAAACCTGGAGCGGATCTCCCATTTGGTCTTTTTTTTTTAAATCCCATTTATATCCTGCCCTTCTCCGAAGACTCAGGGTGGCTTACAATTTAAAGCACAAATCAATGTGCTTAGCAATAGCCTTCATTCTGTGTATATGCCTGTTTATTAGGGCTTTCACC